>NC_087210.1:56084274-56117135 GCF_015104395.2 Macrobrachium nipponense
TTTATTTCACAGAATTGATAAAAGTTCTGACTATTGTTGAAAGGGAGATTGGCTTATGTTCAGCAACAGCAAAGATGATTTTTCTCTTCTAATAGAGAAACCTAATTTCCCCTTCTCCTCCCCTCCCCTCTTATATTCCCCTCACCCTCTTGTCCCTCTCCCCCTCCCAATTCCACCACCTCATTCCTCTTCCCTTCATTTTCCATCTCCTTTCCTTTCCCTTTCCCTTCCCCCCTTCCCTTCCTTTCCTTCTCCTCCTCTTTTCTCTTCCCTCCCCTTACCCCTTCTTCCCACCCCTCTTCTAAGTATATGCAGATTCTAGCTATTTTTATTTGTAAACCTTCAAGTAAAGCAATTGTTTTTATTTACAAAGAAAAACAACTTTATAATTTCTTTTACATTGAAAAGTATAGTACATGCCTCCACACTCAAGTGCCTCAGTGGTATGGTTGGCCTGCCACCTCCATAGCTGTGAGTTTGATTCTTGGGCATTCCATTGAGGTGTGAGAGATGTGTATTTCTGGTGATAGAAGTTCACTCTCAACGTGGTTTGGAAATCACATAAGCTGTTTGGTCCCATTGCTGAATAATTACTGGTTCCATGCAACGTAAAAACACCATACAAACAAATACAAACATATTAACACTACAATATTGTACAGTCACGGTGCAGCCTATAAGCAAGTACATCCATCAGCTAGCTACCTGTATAGTTAACTTTTCAGTCAAAATGCTGCAGTACCAGTCACACTCTCTTGGTAGGACATCTTCAGAACTATGTTTTTTATGTTTTGAAATACATTCAGCCTTTGTCATAGTAAGGGTTGATTTCTTAAACCCCCAACTCCGAATATTTCATAATTGTGTATTTTCTGTTTTCAAGTTCCTGATATAGAATGGCATAATATAGGGTGCCAGGTAGTGTGTGTGTGTGTGTGTGGTATATATAGATATAATATATATATATATATATATATATATATATATATATACGTATATATATATATATATATATATATATATATATATATATATGTAGAAGTCAATGTAAATGATTACTATATTATTTTTAAATACTATCTTTTTTGAAAAAAATACACTTAAGGCCAAGGATATTTTTTGAGAATGTTTTTAAAAACATTTTGTTTCATGAAACTTTTTGGGTATTAGACCATTATTAATTTGATGATTGACATTTTATGGAGAGACCTCTCATCACAAAATTTATGTAGTATATGGAATTTCTTCTTTTTCAACAGGTAGCGTGTAAGGCTGTTTTAAATCCCTAAGCAAGCCTTGAATATACATGGTCTTCATGTCATCAGAATTAAATGCAAATATGCTGGATAGCAGTAAAGTATTAGATATGAGACAAGCTGTATTTAGTCGCGCACCTCTCTCTTATAGAGTTGGAAATTCTACACTACATGTTCAGGTACTGTACAGAGAAATTTGTTACAACTGTCTTTGGTTATCATGTTTGCTTGTTTTTCAAAACATGGGAAGTATGAGCCAGTGCAACCTACAGTACTATTGACAGTTGGCTTATTTTTATATTTTTTGGGAGGAGTTAGCATTAGTTACTGGTTATTTATACATAAAATATAGCAATTAACTGTTAGGTTGAAGTGCTTGAGATTAATGCACTGTAATTATGGGTGGTTGTTCTGTCAGCTAGTACTATGTACAGATTGCATGATTTCACTTGAATGTAGTACTTTACTGTGTTACAGGTTAAGTTCTTTATACTATTTGGAAGGCTGAATTTTATGGGTTTAATACTTAACATTATTCCATTTACTTTCTGTTTTCAGACAAAATTTGTCACCTTTGTGGCTGTAGTGGGATTAATATCTTTATTAGTGCTGTTTTATTATCATGCCAACTTCAAGGATGAGCACGAGTAATTTAACCAATGATCTCTTTGGGCATGGAGAAGAACACGGCCATGGACATCATCATCAAAGAAATTGGTTCACATATTACAACAGGTGAGGGGAAAATATTAGTGTTGTTGAACAAATGGGAAACAGAGGGATGAGAACCCTGTTGTGGTTGGTAGATAGTAAGCCATAGAAATAGAACATGTCTGTTACTATGGGACACAATGGATTGTGATGCTGGGATTAAGAGGGCACTAAGGGAAAGAGTAACTGCAACTTGGTTGAAATGTAGAGATTGCTTGACTAAAGATTACGTAATTAAAGAACATATTCCTATGGTAGAGAGACCAAAGAGGTGGTTTATAGATAGTAAGGTATGTACTGCAGTAAGTGGTAGAAACATGGACAATGACAAAGAATGAATGAGATTTGATAATTTTTTTACTAAACAGCGAATGACCAGGAAACTATGGAAAAAGGTTAGATGAAGACCCACACCTAATGAGAATTAAAGAGAACAGGACAGAGGAAAGGGAAGAGAACTCGCTCTAAACTTGTGAAATTAAAAGCTAACATAAATCCCCCTTAATGGTAAGGGGATATTACACAAAATATGAAATTTGTTACAGTACTGAAGCGGGTGAGGATTTTATTTTATATAATGTATGTTCCTTGTGGTATGAGAATGTTGTGCATACATAAATACAGTACTACTGTACAAGCCAAGGAGGAACATATAGAAAGCTAAGTGGTGTTTGCACGTAGGTAGGTGTAATTGGCTGCAGCAATTTTGCACATTCAGAGTTTGACCCATTGCTTTGAAAAGTGTTTTCCACTCCCCTCAAGTCCTTTACGCAAGTAGTACCTTTATTTTCTTAATATTCTCTCTTTTAGTGTACATATTCAAGAGTATTAGTTAACACAGCCCATACATCATGAAATGGTCTTACCCTGGGCAGAAAGCAGACGTGAAAATAAAGCTCATCAATTCAAGGAGAGAAAAGTCACTGTATATTGTCTGTCAACCCCCACATCTTGACAGGAAACCAGTACGTACTCCTTCAGCTGCAGACCTTCCTCTTCTGTTGTGCTGCTTTCTCTTCAGGACTTGACCATCTTTGCAGTTTGTCACATAACATTAAGTGCCATTTTTATATAAGTAGCTTACCAAGTAATTACTTAGTTGACAGCTTCCTACCTATGGCAGCCTAAAAATCAAAATTTGCAGTAGTGCTAGCATTTGTTTAGGTTTAGGTAACATGCCCCAGCCACTTCTAGAGGCTATGAGGAACAACTAGGCAGAGAGTTTTAATTAGTTTTCTGCTGGCTCGCAACTAGTACTTCATTGTTTTTTGGGATGGTTTTCCAGAGTTTTGATCAAGGACTCTACTCTTGTTGTAGTGATCAAAGAATAGATAGTTGGTTAGCTCTGGTTAACTTCACGGATGTCTGGTGTTTGTTATTGGTACATAGCTGCTTTTGTTCTGACATCCGACAACCTTCTTGCTGTCAGTCTTGTTATGGTGAGTAGTCTGCTGCCCTTGCTTCCTTCCATTATTTAATTCCTATATTTATGTATCATCCTTTTTTTTTTTCCAAAGTTGCTTTTCATTTAATTTCCATTCACAGGGTTGTGTGTTGTTCATGGTGTTAACATTAAGTGCCATTTTCATATAAGTAACTTACTAAGTAATTACATAGTAAGAGTTTCCTACCTATGACAGCCTAAAAATTTTTAATACATTTTAATAAACATTTTATACAGAAAGGCTTTAAAACTTAAAATGTACATAATATATTAAACGTAAACACTTTTGTAGGGTTTTGCAGTGTTTGTGGAGGATGGGCAAATGTTCATGCTATTGTGAAGAACTTGCGTATGATTATTAATTAGGTTCCAATGAAAAGTTCTCGCTATTGTGAATTCACGTAAGTTCGGGGTATTACTGTAGAGCTAGCATTTGTTTAGGTGCAGGTAAGGTGGCCGCCCACTTTCAGGGGCTCTGATTAACAATGAGACAGAGAGCTTCACTTCGTTTCTGCTGGCTCCTGACTTATCATGATGGTCTCCAGCAGCCTACCTCATTGTTTTTTGGATTTTTTTCCCAAGAGTTTTGGTGAAGAACTCTACTCTCGTTGTAGAGATCAAAAGATTAATTAGTAGTTAGCTCGTCGAGCGTTAAGTTTTGCATTGAAGGTTACAAGACGTAAGTTAGCAAAATCTTGCTATGATTCTCATACAAAGTGTGTCAAATGTCAGGCACAGGATTGTAATAAGGATATGAATTTTTTTAGAATAAATAAAAAGAACAGGGACAATAAGCACTGGAAGGTCTTTAGGTCCCATCAAGAAGAAATGGGTGAAGACAGGAAAAGGAAGGTGGCTATAGAGCCAAGAATAGGGCTAGCTTAGAGCCTGTGCAAGTTGCAGATTGGTAGAAGATAGTGTTGTCTCCTCACCTTATATTCCTGTATCGTCTCCGATCCTTAGCCCGTCGCTTCTATGCCATTTACTCTTATTCAGGTTCCAATATTAATGCCATTGCCAGCCTCAACTCTAGGTTCTATCAGAAATTCAGGTATTTAGAAATGCATTGATGAAATTGGATTCCACTCTTAAGGCCTTGATGGAAAAAAGTCGATGTACAAGGTCTCTGTCTCACTCCCCTACACTGGGGAGAAGACATACTATGGGGAGGAGAGAGAGAGAGAGAGAGAGAGAGAGAGAGAGAGAGAGACGAGAGAGATGAGAGAGAGAGATTTTGAGAGAGAAGAGAGAGTTAGAGAGAAATTGTTGGTATGTGTTTGATGGTGGGTATAAACGTGTAACTATTATGGCGATCGCCAAGTATATCAGTGGCGAGCATCTGTTACGTGAGTCAGGAGAGGTGAGGGAGTCTGTGATCAGAGCCTGTGGAGGAGTCATTTTTTTGGCAGCAGTTATTTTGTGAGTTTTGAAGTTGTTCTTTGAAATACTGTTGATGTATGTTTGAACATTGTTGTGCCTGTGTTGTTTGGTTTGTTGTGCCTGTGAGTTCTGTTCTGTTGTGATGATTCTTGGAGTTGAGTTGTGTTGTTGTGGTTCCTTGATGATGTAAATGGTATGTTGATTTGTGTGTTATGGTTTTTTGCTGTTGATAGTGATTATTTGTGAAGTGGTCTTTTCTTATATAGTTATTGAATTGTTGTGTGGTTGTTGTCCTTGTTTGTTCTTTCGTGTTTTGTGTTAAGATGGCTAGCCTAGCCTAGCTGTATCCAGCAGACAGCACAGCAGCTCTTGCCCTGAGTGCGTCAAGTATATGGTGAGTACAAGTGTTTTGAGAGTTTTAGTTTTTATACATTCAACTTACCTGTCAGATATATACATAGCTATTACTCCGTCGTCCGACAGAAATTCGAATTTCGCGGCACACGCGGCAGGTAGGTCAGGTGATCTACCCCCGCCGCTCTGGGTGGCGGGAATAGGAACCATACCCGTTTTCTAAATCATAATTTTTCTGTCGCTTGGAATGTAAACAACGTTTGCAGTTCCTCCTGATGGATTTTCGTGTTTTATCGCCATCGATCGTCTGGGCTAACTTTTACAGGGAAGTAATGGATCTTTGGTTCGGCATACGCTTTTGTTAACTTTTAGAATTTTTTGATAAATTAAAACGTCGAAAATTTCGAAGATTAGTGACGTGTAACTAAGTGTTAGAGTTTGATTGAGGAAATGTATATCTTTCTTCCTAGTTGGGGAAGTCAGAAAAGTAACTATCCTTTAGAAGCTTTATTAGTTTCTTGTGTTAACGAGCAATTATAGTAGTAACAGTACTAGTAGTTGTTGCATCCTCATCACCTTCTTACTCCGCAGAATCTACAATATCATATTTGCAAATTGTAGACTTTGGATATAGTTCAAATCGCGAACTCTTAAACGCAAGAAGTGAATATAGTGTTCCCCCATTACAATGGAGGGTGCGTCTGATCGGCTCTGTCTCGCTCTCAGGTCTAGACCTCTTCCAAGCTCACAAGCCCAGAGGAGAAGGAATGTCGAAAACCGTAAGGAGGTTTCAGAGAATCCCCACCGGTCAGGCGTCCCCTCGGCAGGTTCTGTAGAGCGTCCCAGACTGCCAGGGATAGCCATTGGAAAGGTATCCTAAAACAGTGTTTCTCCCTTTTTATGCCTACGGTTCCTTGATGGATAGAAGAACTTAGAATGAATGAAATTGGCGAAGATCCTCGTATAATGCCTTCTGGTAGAATTATTCAAAATGAGAATGACATTAATCGATCCACCTTTCGGAATCAGGCAACGATTTAGCGCCTTCTAAATATTAGAGATCATTCGATACATTTGTGGTAAAGTCATTGTTCGAACATTTTTATTTTTTTTTTTTCGCAACTAGACAAGAGCGCTATCCCATGGGGGTATGAAATTGTTATTTCAACATAAAATTCCCCATCGGTGCATTTTTAGATATAAATCTATTATGATGAGAACGATTTAGATTGTTTGTCAACCGAATGAATTATATGGATCTCGTTGAGTGATAAAGCATATATGTATGACTTTTAAGCTTCTAGCTCCTACCATGCTTAGGACAAATTGCCTTAGGACTACGGTATGGCAAGGCATATACACATACCGAAATTTATGCTATAATGGTCAAGTGAAATCCTTACAAAATTTCCTAAATTAATACGGTTTACCTTAATGTAACAGTATTATAGAGGATTCTATTACGCTAGAGTATGAGTTACATGATGCTATCATGTCTTCGAGAAGTGATCGGAGAAGCATATCTTTATTGGTGGATTGAGAGTAGGATAGAACATTTTTTCTTCGGGTTAGAAGAGGTTTCCATGAATTACCAGTACCTCCCTTCGAGGACTTTCCTAGGAAGGAATAGGTTTAAAAGAATTGTTTAGACGACACCTATTTAGTTTCTAGACTTGTCGAAGTCTCGTTCGCTTAATTATGCTTATATAAAAACTTCCTGAAAAATTCGATAATAATTTATAAGATTCCTTTATTTAATGGAGTAACTGGCAACTCTGGAAAGGGAAGGCCAGACGGCTTTCGCGAAGACTGCTTTCGCTTTGAAGACCAACGCAGTCGCACAGTACCATCTTGTTCTCAGTCGTGAGCGGTCGTTTACAGCTCTCTCTCTGCGGAATGGGATAACTAACCGTATCTCTTCCCTACAATCGTGGTCTTAGCCTCGGATTGAGGGATACTGAAGCTATCATAAATAAAATAGTCTGCCTTTTGTTAGGAATCTTTCAATAAGAAGGATATTACAACCTTTCAATGCTGTTTACCGTAGGTAACATGATTAAAGGATTCAATGCAGCAGAACATTATATTATTTGAATGCACTCATACTTACGAAAGCATGGCTTATTAGAATACATACTTAGTGAGAAGAGAGATGTAATAGAGATTCACTTCAAGACTACGGTATGTTTAAGTCTTTCGAGAAAGGACACAACCGTATTTAGAATCGGATATTGCGCAGAAGTTGTATGAGTCGGATGGGTACATTCTTTTAGTGGGAAATGGTTTCCCTGAATGGATTATACTACGTATATAAAAGTTTTCATAATAAGAACGGAATTAAAACATATGAAAGGATGTCGGGTACCATAAAGACACAGATGTTTCTGGCACATAACATAAAGATAATTAGTAGGAGGCGCCAGCCTGGCGCAAATTGCGCCAGAAGCGCCAGCTTGGTGCAATAAGCCAAGAGCACCATCCAAAATATCTCGTTTGAGCGAGTTATTAAATAAAGCAATGCAAGAATTTGCGAGTCCGTGAGAACCTCGATCGACGATAATAACTGTTAAAGTATGTCTAAACATTTATTGCAAAGAGTTGTGAGAACCTGCGAGAAGTCTTCTTCATAGATCTCTTAGCAAGAAGAAGACGAACAGTCTTCCTGTAGACTGCTTCCTTTTCCTCAAACCATGCCATAAGGAATCATAAGCGCCAGCCAGACGCCTGGCTCTAACTAGAAAATAATTAATTAATAGATATACCTTAGAGCAAATTATGCTTTCCTACATAGAGCTGGAAGTTACTCAGTCCCTCGCACTGGAGTGGTCCTTCTCGTTCGCAGGAAAAAGGGGGGGGATATGGAAGAATTAACCGAGGAAAGAATAATTCCCCTTCCGATATACTCGAATTAGAGGAAAATTGAGAAGAAACATCCAACTATAGAAGTACTGTAGAATTATAGGATTCTTACAGCACCTCTTCTTATTTTGATATTGAGATTTCCTGACCAAGGTTTCCTGACCAAGGTTAAAGCCTGGTTAAAGCCAGGCTTTAAACCAGGCGATAGGCTCCAACCAGGCGATAGGCGCCAGCCAGGCGCGAGATGCCAGGCAGGCGCGAGGCGCCAGCCAGGGGCAAGGCGCCAGGCGCGAGGCTCCAGCCAGGCGCCAGGGAGGCGCCAGGCTCCAGCCAGGCCGCGAGTGAGGCGCCAGGGAGGCGCCAGGCTCCAGCCAGGCGCGAGTGAGGTGCCAGCCAGGCGCGAGACGCCAGGCAGGCGCGAGGCGCCAGCCAGGGCGAGGTGCCAGGCAGGCGCGAGGCGCCAGGCTGGCGCGAGGCGCCAGGCAGACGCGAGGCACCAGCCAGGCACAAGCTAGGCTCTGGGCTTCATCCAGAAGAGATCTGTTGCAAAGAAAGCCCTGGTCTTCTTTGGAAGAGGAATCTCTAAAGCACTTCTTGAGTAACTTGATGTTTCCTTCAAACATCTAAGAATTATAAGCGCTTGAAGTGCGAGCTTTTAACAATTCTTGTTTCGTTCCATAACAATATGTCATGAGAGTCATATTAGCTGTTATAACGGGAGATGCAACTCTGTGTTGACTTCTCTTTGCACGAAGGAAGGATAAAGTGGGCCTATGAGAGATCCTTCTCTCTTTGTTATACGTGTCCACGGATGCGTTGCTGGGATAGGGAGCCGACACTGATCCTTAACTATAGCTGGTTCACTTAAGGTAGATTCTTGGATGAGCCCTATTCTTACGAGACGTTTGTTTGGCGGCCGCTGATTGGCTGGTACCGGGAGGTAGGCAGCTCCCAGCCAATCAGCGGCCGCCAAACTAACGTCTCGTAGGCATGGGGCTCATCCAAGAATCTACCTTAAGTGAATCAGTTATAGTGAATTAAAATTTTAATTTTTAATTTTAACATAAGTGTATTATTTTCTGGGGTTATTTGAAATGAGTTTGGGGATAGCTCTTTTCAAATTAAGCACAAACCCTCGTGTTAGGATCAGGTGATCGGGATCGGTCTTGTGCTCCTTAAATTATGCCAATAGGCATTGGTGTATTGTCATGTAAGTGGATAAGACCCCATTGACAAATGACCACTAGATTCTGTCAAGTAAGTGGATAAGACCCCATTGACAGATCTACAAGAACTCTTAGCCATAGGTCACATCCTCGCTGAGGCTCTTGAGACGAAGCAGACTACTAGCAATAGCAAGGAAGTTTGACCCTTCGTCTAAACCATAGGAACCAAGGTTTTATTTATTTATTACCTACAACGTAGTTGTTTACCTGTCTATTCAGTAATAGCTGTCTTTTACCCTCCACCAATGGTGTGAATCAGCTATGTATATATCTGACAGGTAAGTTGAATGTATAAAAATGATATTGTTATGATACAATAAAGTTTTATACATACTTACCTGGCAGATATATACAATTAAATGCCCACCCAGCCTCCCCCTCAGGAGACAGCTGGAAGAAAAATATGAATTAGAAAACGGGTATGGTTCCTATTCCCCGCCCGCCACCCAGCGGCGGGGGGGTAGATCACCTGACCTACCTGCCGCGTGTGCCGCGAAATTCGAATTTCTGTCGGACGACGGAGTAATAGCTATGTATATATCTGCCAGGTAAGTATGTATAAAACTTTTTATTGTATCATAACAATATCATTTTTCTGCTTGTATTTCCGCCACATTATTGGCACCCAACATGGGGCTCTGCGTGTGGCAGCTGTAGGACGGTTGGTGTGGTGGGTTATATGATTGGTGAAGGAAAATGAATATGGGAGGTTTAATGGATGGAGAGGCTTAAGGGGGAGTTGAGGTTGAAGAGAGAAGTGAAAAAAAAAAAAAAAAGGAGAGGACTATTGGAAGTAGAGAATGAGAGGTTGAGGTTAGCATCTGAGGAGCTGAGGAGCGAGTGAGAGGAAATAAGTTGAATACTAAGGAGTGCGAAAGTGGAAATGAAAGAAGAGGTGAAAGGAGTAGAAGAGAGAATGGTTGAGAAAATGGATGAAAAATTTGGAGTATGATAAATGCAGTGCAGGAGATGATGAAGGGATTCATGAGAGAGGGAGCAGTAGAGGGAGGCCTGGGTCTTGTGACGGGCCAGGGGCAATTAAGAAAGTGAAAGAACAAGTGGATGAGAGTATGAGTGACGAAGGTGATTGGTTGTGATAAGTAAGGGAAAGAAAGGGAAGACACAGGATAAGGATAAACCTGAGGACAAGAATAAGAAGGGGATCTGAGCAAAAGAAGAAGACTAAGGAAAAGAAGGCTAGTAAGGATGACGACAGGATGAGGCTAGGACTGAATACATTTGGGAAAGGACTGAGAGTGATTTAGATAGTGGTGAGTGGAGACAGATAAGTAGAAAAGAAGGGTAAGAAGAGTGTAATCAAAGAGCAATGGATGTTAGTAAGGAAGTTGATTCATTGTATTCGGAAGAGGTAAAGAGGAATCAGATGGGAAGTAGCGAAAGTGAGAGTGAAAATGAGCAGGAAGTACGAAAGGCTGTGTATGGTGAGAGAGGTATTCCCGATGTGCACAATACGAGGAACATGGTAGTAGGGATATAGGGGACTTTTTTTTTTTTTTTAAAGAATATGAGAAGTATTGTGTGGCTAAGTAGGGGGATAACAAGAGAGTTGGGTAACTTCTTGACAGGATTTTTGTTGATTATGTATGGGTAATGATGAGTGTAGGGAATGTGCAGTATGAGTGTGTGAAAGCCAGGATCATGGAACAGGCGAAGAGGATTAAGAGTAGCGTTAGGTATAGGAGAAAACATGATTTTGAAGAGGCAAGAATGAATGTTGATGAGTTGTCGTCAGTGTATGTGTGCAGGTTGGAAATAATTAGCTAGGAGATAGAGTTTGGTGACGAAGGGATAAATGAGTGTTTAGCGTTAGTGAGGAAGTTGTTGCAACTGTTCCTGAGTGTGTGTATGAGTTTGTAAATCTGAAATGTAAGGAGAAAATACAACAAAAAAATGGATGAATGAAAGGTTAACTTGGAACAACATTTTAGAAATAGGAGAAGATTATGAGTTAGATAGGTGTATGAAAGAGAGTAGAAGTGTTAATGTTAGACTAAGTAGCTGAAGTATAACCAGAGTTTAAGAGCTATAGGGAGGCAGTTTTAGAAGAGTGAGGCAAATGGCAGAGCAAGTGGTTTGATAGGAGCGTTAGAGCAAGTAATGTAAGTATAGTTAACCCTAAGAGAGATCGGAGTGCAAGCGTTGGAAGAGTAGGATCAGTTAGTTGTGAACGAGAGCAGCATTGTTACAGATGTGGAAAGCTAGGACATAAGAAGAATGTATGTCGGTGGGCATTGGGAGCGTGTTTTGGGTGTTGACAGACGGGTCATGTGGTGAGTGAACATAAGAAAGATAGGGTATTAAGTGTTATAGTTGTGGGCAGGTAGGACATATAGCGATTGGATGTCGGGATACCTGTATGACCGAGGTTTGTGGTAATTGTAGAAAGAATGGGCATTATGCTATGATGTGTAGGAACCGAGTGCAAAATGTGTTGTATGTGGAATGGAAGGTCATGTAGCAAGTGTGTGTAGGCAAAAGTCAGGCTGGGATTTCGCGAAATTAGGTTCAAAGGTGATCCGCTGGGTGGGTCTCCGGTGTGCGGGCAGTAGGAGTGATGCATGTGCGTGAAGGATTGTTGCATGAAAAAGAGTTTGAGGATAGAGCTCATGAATGTATGAGTGTAAAAGTGAGGTGCAGAGGGGTGTGTTTGGTTGCTTTGATTGATACCAGGGTGCAGTGTCAATGTTCTTTTTAAGAATGGATGTGACAAGTTGCAGGGTGAGTGTGAAATAAGGAAATGTAAAGAGGAGGTACGAGGAATAGGAAATTTAGGTATGCCTGTGGTGGGAATGTTACATGAAAATGTAGAAATCGAAGGGGTAGTGATGGATGAAAGTGACTTTTATGTGATCGAGGGAATGAGTAATAAGTATGATATGTTGTTAGGGTATAGGTTTTTCCTGAAGAGGTGAGGGATGGTGCGGTCTGTCCGAGCATGAATATGATTGAATTGCATATGAAAGGGAATGTAAGTGGAGAGTTGTACTTGGATAGGGATGGAGGGGTAAACAATAAAATATGAAGGGGGGGCCATTGGTTGCGAAAGAGAGTGTAAAAGTGCCGCTAAAAGTCAGAGTTGTTGTTTCTGTGAAAGTTACGTGGCCAGGTAGTCTTGAGATTGTCAAAAGTGACAAGTGTGCATATGTGGTTGAGGGTGCGGATGCAAACAAGTTGGTAAGAGCGAGCGTGCATGTATACAACAGGATTTAGATATGGAGAATCCTTGGGTTTTTGTAGCCTCACTGCGGAGTGTCAGGAAAAAGCGAGTGTGGGTATACGTAAAGGTGATTGTGTGGGGTTGTTATATATGTACGTTGGTGAATGTGGACGACAAAAGATATGTAAGGTATGGCAGGTGATGACAGGTACGCGCGAAAGTGATGAGTGAGAGAAAGAATTGAGGTGGATGAAAATGTTAGTGATGACAAGAGGAACCGGTTGATGCAGATGTGGGATAGGTGGGGTGCACTGAGTCATGGTGATGAGGATTTTGGGGGATCTAAGCTTCCCGAACTCAAGATAGTTTTGGAAGATGATACCCTGATATATCAGCGTCCACGACACTTTTCTGCACCTATTACCCGAGAGATTGAGGAACAGTATGAGGAACTTGAGAGAGTGGGAGTAATTGAGAGTAGTGAGTGTGTTTGGAATAGTCCCATAGTCCCAGTACGTATAAGCCAGATGGAAGTTTGAGGATGTGTGTGGAAGTGACTGTGAAGGAGCGATTCTTGATGAATGTGGGTGTCTGATTGTATGTATAAGATGCATGGGATGAGTGTGTTCACAAAATTAGGTATGGTAAGGGGCTCTTACCAGATGCCTCTTGAGGAAGGGAGCAGGCAAGTTACGGCTTTCTCGAGTGGTAGCTGTCACTAGCAATTCAAGTGGTTAAGTTTTGTTTTGGGTTGGCTAACGTGCTTGCTGCCTTCCAAAGGGCGATGAATGTAGTTTTGGCTGGTTTTGATAGAAGGAAGGTGATTGTGTATATAGATGACTCTTTGATTGTGAGTGAGACTGTTAAGGAGAATATGGAACTGCTTGAGGTGTTAGAACGGTTGGAAGAAGTTGGAGTAAAAGTGAAGCTAGAGAAGTGTACGTGGTTGGTTGGGGAAGTGGAAGTGGAAGTGGATTTAGTTGTGTTTTGGGAAATTGCGAGTAGGTGGGGGATTGATGAGGTCACCATAACCAGCTCTGTAAGTGGAGGGAAGTACCACAGTTATGTTCGGGAGAATGCAATGAGTGAATGGTTGAGGGTGAATAAGTATTAGCTGAGTGTCTGTGAACAAATGGGTCTGGAGATCGACAGTTAGTGTTGGTTGAGTATGGAAGGAAGCGGAAGTAGCAGACAGGCAGTGGAAGGAAGAAGCGTGAACGGCATGATAAGGGTGTAGTGGTAGGGTGCGTGTAGCACGGATGACTTTGAGAGAATGAATTATACCTATTGTGTATGTGGGTTTGAATTAACAGGGATAAATGAGACTTCAGTGGGAAGGAAACCTAGTAGTAAGGAGGTAGTTGATAGTATGGATAAGTCTTTACAAGAGTTTGGCAGAAGTATTGATGAACTGATTGTTTTGGTAGTAGAAATAGGGGAGATATTGGGACCAGAGCTAGATGATGTTGGTGGAGTAATGATGAAACTTGGGATGATAGTAGTGAGGGAGATAATGGGAATATGAATGTAAGTGGTTTGGAAGAAGTGAATGGCGATGTAACTGAGAGAATGTATGAGGGTCCTAAAACAAGATTTGGGGCCAGCATCCGAGCATCCTTGGGTGTTGTGGAAAGCAATTTAGTGTGGGTGTTGCGAGTGTAAGAAGACTTTGTCAAATGTAAACGGAGGTAATATGGAGGAGTGGTAAGGGTGGAATTTAAATTGGTGGAGGGATGAATGGGAGTGGTTTGTTTGGGCGCTCTCATGCTATTTATGTCACATCAACTTTCACGGTCGTCCCAACATCTGTTTGTTTCACCCCGAAATGTCGAGAGACCTATGTCAAAGAATGGTGTATCCTTTTTCCTCAGAGATCTTTTATTTTTTAAGACTGGTGGTTCAGTTGCCCATGAAGACCAGATGCTGAGAGCACAGTATTAGAGCAGTAGTTACATCAGTAGCCTTTATGAAAACCGTCTCTGTCACCAAGGTGCTTGAGGCGGCTACTTTGGTGTTCGAATTCTGTTTTTGCATCTTTTTATTTGAGGGATGTATCTCTAGTTCTAGGCAACCTTCATTCTTTGGGCCATTGGTGATGGCAGGACAGGTCCTCAGACAAGAATTAGGTAGTCGTCTTGTTTTATGTTTGTCGCTACCCCCCCTTTTTTTTTTTTTTTTTTTTTTTTTTTTTTTTTTTTTTTTTTTTTTTTTTTTTTTCTTCATTGTAACATGTGGGGGCAGATTTTGACTTAGTTATATGGGAATTACTATGCATTTCAGGGCCGTGTCCAATTGATTTTCGTTGTTAAAATTCTACCAAAATATCGGATATGGGTCACATTTTGGAAATAGGTATTTGAAGCCACGGCCTAATTGGCAAAAATATGCACTGATGTCTAATGTTGATAATTAAGGGCCCCCCCCCACCTATCGGAGTAAATCACAGAAATTTCAAGGGAAACTTAGCTAAATTTAGTAAGCACCCAGAGGGAGGCTACTTGTGACGTAAAGTATGACATCAGGCTTAATAGCAGTGTTTCCAGTAGTGTGACAATGATCGTGGAAACAAATATTTGACCCTCTTGTTGAGAATTGTTGAGAATTACGATAATATTACGGTTTTCATTAGTGATACCACGGGTAAAGAATAAGAATTTGGTAAATTGTATAAATATGACATTATAGCAAAGGAATTTGGTAAATATAACTATTGCAATATTACTATTTGCATTGTACAATTTTACGTTGACTAGGAATACATAGCAATTCTAACCCAATTCTATTTACATTTCTTGATTAGTTATGCAAAACTTTGGAACTGGTGATACACAATCATATTGAAATGAAATACTATAGTTTAGGTGTTTGGTAAGATGTTTTGGCCCGATATACCTGGTAACTTGCATAATAGTAAACATCGCCGAGTTGCCGACGTCAGGGCAAAGCCAGATTATACGTCACTGCTGTTTCATCTGTGTCCTCGTGGCGGCCAGAGTGCTTTCGTTTTGCGTGATTTTGCAGTATATATCTTCAGATTCATAAAAAAAATAAACATAGATAAAACCTGGAATACATAGCCTCATGATAACCACTCAACAACCCTACAACAACATTAGTGTCAGTTTCAAGCACAGAATAATAAATGGAGAGTTGTGTGATATACTAAATACTTAGGATTTATTATGTGACTGATCATGCATTAGAACATTTGCGTTGGTACATTCATTTAGCAGGACTAAGCAGGTAGACGTAAACCGGAACTTTTGAGACAATATGAATCAACAGAAACTCCAGGGTAACAATGGTTTTCACAGAGAGTGTGTAAGACTTGGTGCATATTTCAAGTTAAAGGAAACGTGAATTGCGTCAAGGAACTGTATTACAGAATTAATATTCTCATTTTATGCCCACTCCTTTATTGTACTTTACTTAAAACACATAATTCATCGGAAAGATGAGAGAGAGAGTAGGGTAGGTGTTTGTGTGTGTGAAACAAAACAAGAATCCCATATACTACTACTATTACTACTACTACCAACATCTGAGTCTTCATTCTTAAAGTATAAATGAGTGGGAGGGCCTTCAGTAATGACGTTTCACTAGCCTCCCTCTGGGTGCTTACTAAATTTAGCTAAGTTTCCCTTGAAATTTCTATGATTTACTCCGATAAGTGCCTTAATTTTCAACATTAGACTTAGACATCAGTGCATATTTTTGCCAATTAGGCCGTGGCTTCAAATAGTTATTTCCAAAATATGATCCATATCCGATGCTTTGGAAAGATTTTATCAACGAAAATCAATTGGACACGGCCAAGAAATGCATAGTAGGCCGTTAGGTATTTATATGTGTCAATGACATAAGGACTGGCCATTTTGATGACACTCACTGCTTCCATTGTCAGTCTGACATTGGACTAGTCACTGGGTTGTCTGTGCTGGCGAATACGCTTCTCTCAAAGTTGATTCTGAGTAGGACTAGCCCCTGGTTTCCCTGTCCTGACAATTTGCGCTTCTTCCATTATCTGTCTGGACATGTGATTAGTCGATGTGTCGACTGCTGCCGTCTGGCGGCAGCAGTCGACATCTACTTTTTGTCTCACCCTTTTTCTCGGAGTTAGACACTCGCGCGAGATCAGGCAACATTCAGTAGCTCTTGAGTTTCTTGTTGACGAAATCAGTTGCGTTGTTACACCCTCCAGTGATCGCTTAACATAAGACCAGTTTGGACTGTGAGGCACTCATCCTCTGGGACTGAGTCGCCTTTCGCTCCGTGCTCGAGTTAGGAGGCGCTCTTGAGACGATGTTCTGCTGGTGACGTTGGGTAGTGTTGATACACCACCAATGTTCGCTTAGCATTGAATTGATGAGACAGTCGAGGTGCTCATCCTTAGGGAAAGAGTTGCCAATAACCCACTCTCCTCTCTCTCGCAGCACCAGACAGAGCGAGTAAGGAGTTGCCTATGAGATGTTTTCACTGTCGCTGACGTTGGGTTATGTTGTTGCATTCCCAATGGTCACTTAGTATTGAAGCGCCCATCCTTCGAGACAGAATTGTCAATTTTCCCGTGCTCCTCTCTCTCAGCGCCAGACATTTGTGAGAGAGCAGGTGTCACCGGTGGTTTTAGTGCTTGGTGAAGTCATCAGGATGCAGCCTTTCTGTCCCCGATGTCACCTGACTTGTTACCTGGTTAGTCGCCTGATTTTTGTACAGATGGTCTGACTATGCACTTACTCCTTGTCCTTTGCTACTACAGTTCGTCAACATTACAGCAGGAGACTTAGAGTGTTATTAGTATCTTAAACTTTGGGTTGAGTTATTAACTCACCTTATGATTTATATTTCTTTGGTTTAATGTCCTTTTAATTTTTTCTTCTTTCTATTCCATTAATCGATTATGTTGGTTCCTCCCATTCTGCCCGAAAGTGAAATTATATTAAATTCCCTCCTCCTTTTCAATGTGGTTAATCAGGCTAGATAAATTATGTTAAGGTAATGTTTATTAAAATGGAATTTTGATAAATTTAATATTAATAATACACCTTGTATAATTTATCTAGTCCCACCCATCCTATCCCACAATCTGCCTATCACACTGATTTTTAAGGGAAAATTTTGTAATTGTCAAAATGGCAGTGTGCCAACTGGCAGACAGAATGGGAGGTAACAGGGTTGCCAATGTGGTAAATTTTGGCAAGGGTTTTTGGGATTTAGCGCTAAATAAATTATACAGCTTAGTGTTATTAACATTAATTTTATTGTAAAAATTTCATTTCATTAATACGTACAAACCTCATGTTGTATATAGTGTCCTCTCAACATCAACATTTTAATTTGTTACATAACTTCAGTTACAGTGACAGATAATAGAGGCTTCACCTTTGTTAAAAGGGTCATGTAAATCTTATTTTATGAACAATTCAGATAACCATTGCACCAAAAGCATTGCACTAAGTAAAATGGTTTGTATTCGTAAAACAAAGTATAATTTAAGATGTGTCTTTTCTTTCAGTACTTACCCTCTTACGGCTCCTGTGTACAGCGACCTGGGTGGTACATAAGATATAGAATTGCCATGGTTACTGATCTTGACACAGATTCGAAACATCCAACAGAAAAGAACACTTGGATTAGTTACTTAAAAAAGGTAAAGTTAGTCATGTTTAAATTGGTTACTGGCACCTGGTTTTTCTGTTTTTATTATTATTATTATTATTATTATTATTATTAAAGTAGTTTAGTTTAACATGACCATTGAGGTAATTTATTTAGCTTTTGATGTTAAGAACTTGCTGATGCCTATTTATAGTGTAACGTTGACCAAATGCATCTAATGATTATTATTATTTTGTTGATAACATTTATATATACTAAACTCTGCAAATATCTGCTTATGGATGGAAATGCCTTTTCTTTTTAGTTCATTATAAAAGTATGCAGCAGTGTCTAAAAAATGTTATACCTGAAGAAAAAGGACAATCTAAAGTTTTTGAGAATACAGGTTTTGAAATGTAAAATTGCATCTAATGATTATTATTATTTTGTTGATAACGTATTTTCATATAGTACTAAAATCTGCAAATACCTGCTTATGGAAATACCCTTTTCTTTTTAGTTCATTTTAAAAGTTAGCACCAGTGTCTAAAAAGTTTTATACCTGAAGAAAAAGGACAATTTAAAGTTTTTGAGACATACAGGTTTTGAAATGTAAAATTGGTGTTCCTCTACAAATCTATCACTTTATGATAGCCTTAAATGTGCAATACTGTAGTTTATTTTCTAGATATGTACACTTGAAATATAGTTAAAGAAGGAACTTTCACTACATATTTTGCATATCTGGGTTCTAGAGCAACCCTCAGTTCAGTAAAAATCATTCCAAGTGTTTTCTGAATTAGCATTAAAAAGAAATGGGGTCAGGGAGAGGGCTCCAGGTTATTTTGTATTGTTGTGATAAGTTTGTATGAATGAATAATTTTTTTCTCATTTTAAAATGGCCTGAGAAGCTGTTAAGTGGGGAAATGCTGTCATTACTGTAATGTAAAATTGAGGCCTTTGGAGCCAAAATTGTAGTTAACAACATTTAATGAAATGGAAAGGTGCCTTGCTAGTAAACTAGGATTTTTAGTGGTCAGAACTCAATATAATTGGACCAGAAAGGAAAAGGAGTCTGGAACTCTTCTTTTAACGAGGTAGATGATTTGACCTCCAGCAGTGGTACAACCAGTAGAGTATGATATAGGTTTTGTGTAATTAGATCCAACTGATCCCAATCTCTTTAAAGAGGTAGGGGGCTTAGGAACACAGTAGGGGATTGAATGCACTTTTATACCTTCCATCTCTGCAGTGGGTTCAACCAAACTTTGGGAATCCTCCTTACTTTTCTTTTACTTCTCCCTCTATTTTCTTGGTTCCCTCTCCCTCTATCATGGCATGATTCTTCACTCGTAAAACTGGAGTACCTGACATAGTCGAGCAAGGTGAAATTTTCATGTCAAACCTTGCCTTCAGTTCTGGGTCTGATGGACTGACGACATCTAAGGCACTGAGGGTATGATGTGTATCCAGATGAGGATCCCAGAGCAGTTATTACTATGGGTACCAGTTTTGCTCCTCCTGGTGAGAGGGACCGCCATCCTGGATGAATTAAATACTTTGTCATATAATAACACAACCCAAAAACATTTTGACCTCTGGCTTGGTAGTGGAAGACTGAAGGACACTCAGTTCAGATACATGAAGATAGTAATGATAAATTAATACCATCTAGAAGGCCAGGAGTAATGATAAATTAATACCATCTAGAAGGCCAGGGAAAACTAGATACAGACAAGACCCAACCTTGACACACAGTGACTCCCTTTTTGGAAACAGAATTGGAACTTGTCAAGTTTCTTACCTTAAAAACCGACAAAAAAAACATTAGCTTTAAGATGAGGAAAAACTTCCTTTTGAATTGACACTCAACTTCTGAATGTCAATCAGGCAGATTAAAGACTAGATGTGGTTGATACTAGGAAGGTGGAGACAAATGGCTTCATTTCTGCCATAAACTCTCATTTCCCAGTCATCACAAAATTCTTAATTCTCTCGTCACATGATTGACTTTAAAAAGTGAAGAGACAGAAGGCTAATACCTCCCAGAAAGGTTATGGGTTTCTGTAAAATTGATAACTATCTATTAAACTTGAAAAATGTTGCTTCTGTGGCTTTCATTAATATAGTTACTTCTATTTGGCTTTCATTAATATAGTTACTTCTATTTGGCTTTCATTAATATAGTTACCTCTATTTGGCTTTCATTGCTATACAGTGGTCCCCCCGTATCGCGGGGGATGCGTACCAGACCCCCCCGTGAATAGTTAGAACCCGCAAATGTTTGGAACCCCTATAAAAATGCTAAAAATAGATTATTTTGTTAGTTAAACCTCAAGAAAAACCCACTAAAAATTTTCATACTTGGTTTTTTTTTTTTAATAGTTTTATCACAAAAAGTGCATTTTATGATGAAATTCATTAAAAAACCAGGAATTTGTGGATATTTATCATAGGAAAATACCGCGAACGCACGAATTTTCCGCGAATAATGCGGGGAAACTTTCCCCAGAGAAATCCGCGAATGTGTGAGTCCGCGAATCTGGAGAACGCGAATACAGGGGGTCCACTGTATTATGAGGCAGGATAACCATATCCTTCAATGGTTTCTGAATTTATTATTGTGAAAGACCACAATGACCAGATTATTTATTCAAAAAACGTATCACATAAGAATTTTGTAATAAGTAGTTATATTATTATTATTTTTTTTTTAAATTAGTACTACACACACTTATTTTTAGGTAAATCATTTATTTACCATAAAATAACAATGTGTACTATCGTGCATAAAAGTCCGTTCCCTTAGCCATCCAGAGAGTGAACATGAATGTGCTGACTATGAAACTGAAGCATTTGAACAAGTAACTAATGGAAGACCAACAGGTCTCGCACCATAAAGAGGTGGGAAGTGTAGGTGTTTTCTTTGGTGATAGAGTAAATTCTCCATATGCTAATATCATCAAGTAAGTGATCGTGAAGTTATTTTTGTGATCATACTGGGTTTGAGTGTAAAATGAGAATAAACGTGCTTAGGAAGTTAGTACAGTATTCATGAATTAGTATTTCCTATAGATTATTGTCTCTTATCAACAGACATGACTGTCTGCAAGATCGTTACAAAACATTTCGACAACAGCGTTTAATAAGTAATGGAATAAGGCTCTAAATCAGGGGTTTTCAACCTGTGGGGTAGGCAGGGGTATGCCCTTGCCCACTGGTGGTTAGGGAGTATGGGCTAATGCATGCTTCACTGTGTGACTGACAATCCGCTGACTTTTACGAGTATTGGACAGGAATAGAGATGGGAGCTGTTGTCAGATATATACGACTCACCAATCGGGAACTCAGGATTGGTGTTGTTGGCTGGTAGGGTTGGTCTCTGGTTTTTTTTAATGAAACATTATATGGTATATAGGGAATGTTTTGTTGATGAATTCAGTAACACTGCCGATGCAAAAATGTGTAGTATTACCAAGGTTAAACTAATGTGCCCCAGACTCGTTACTAAAGTTCGATGAAATGGAACACTATCGGTTTTTATATGTGTAAAGTGGTGTTGTGGTGATGGCACTTGCTTGCTGATAAGGTTGTGTGATGGCTCTTGCAGAACTGAACTGAACAAGTGAATGATGGATCAGTGAAAGCAATTGTGCAGACGAAATGTGATTAGATTGCGTGATATAATTGTTATTCATTGTTTCATACTCAGATTTTACTGGTTTTCAGTATATATCTTCAAAGTGGATGGTGTGATGCAACTTAATCGTTGTTTCATACTCAAATTTTACTTGCTTTTTTATTATATATCGTCAAAGATGTAGGTTTTACCTTTGGCTCTTTGTGGTCCATTTCTGCGTGAATTGTTTTTATTTATATTTTTGTATGTTATTTTTATGTAGTATTTTTTATTTTTTTTCCTTTTTAGATTTATTTATTTATTTATTTATTTATTTTTTACTTGTCATGTAATTATGGCAGGACAGATATCTAGTAATTCATTGCAGTCAATTCATTGAACTCTTTCCAATACACATGGGAATGTTTTTTTTTTTTTTTTTTCTCCACAGGGGGAGGGGGTGCATGGCTGATTAAGAATACCCGAAGGGTACGTGGGTAGAAAAAGGTTGAAAACCCCTGCTCTAAATGTTTTAATGTTTATAAATGCTAGCTAGTCAGTGATCAAGCAATATTAACACTGATCAACGTCCATTCACATAACACTAGTTTGCTATGGTCACAATTAAAAGGAGTAAATAATGGTAAATAACTATAAATGTGACATTACGTCTCCTGCTGTTGATGACAGGGCTGTTTTACAATTTTTTTCGGGTATCAAGTGGCTTAAAGCTGCATTAGATGGTAGGTTACGGAATAAGTAACTGGTATTTGTGTGTGTCCCATGTCACCTTCTACCAAAAGTATACCTCTTACCACAGGTATGGGTAGCGTCATCCTTAAACCTTTGGTATAGACTGTTATGTCGACACCATAATATTGTTTGTGGATTAATAGTTTTCATGACCATGGCATTCGACATTGACAATAATCACACTTGGACAGGTAAAAGATTATACAAATCACAGCAAATTCTTGTTGTTGTAACCTCATGCAGCAACAAAACCACCAGACAATACTTAACTGAAAAAGTAATTTGCTATATATATATGTCTATTAGACTTCCACTTACCCAAAAACACACACTCGATCTCTCTCTCTCAATTTTTTCTATCTTATCTTATCTTTATCTCTGTGCTGTTATTGTTTTTATCTGCTTCTTTCTTTCTATCATTTTACTGAATATAACAATCCTGAGAAGAGTCTTTATTAGGCTCAGAGGTCTGGATAAAGTAATCCCTCATTTACAATAATAGCTGAATCTGAATGTTACATTGGTGAAAGTATCTGAATCTTTCTTATCGTGTTAGTAATTTTTAAAAAAATCACATACAGGCAGTCCCCAGTTATTGGCGATCCGGTTTAGCCGTAAAATCGGCAATTTGTGCCGTTGTAACGCGGCCATAATTCGCCAAATTTCGGTTAATGGCTGTTTGTGCTTATCAGCACATGCCGAGAACGGAACCGCCGCCAATAATCAGGGGCTGCCTGTATAGCCATACTTTTAAAGTGTCTAAAAATTCGGTTGTCATCACCCATATTGCCGGCATTCACCATGGATGTTGGCCCAAACATGCAATATAAGTAAATACGTATAACAGATCTATGAATATTCACATACAGAAGATGCACCAAGCTGCAGTTTGTGGTTGCTACCTCAATAACGCAAGTGAACTGAAAATTTTACTTATTTGCTGTTATAAATGTAAGATTATTTTTTATTATTATTATTATTATTGTATAAGAGGTGTCTTGCAGATTGTAGAACACTACTGTAAACACTGTTGCTAAAGTGTTTTGGTATTGATCTTTTGGACAGTCATGTTTTGTGGATAAGATATAATATTCATATTTATTTCACTTATTTCCTTAACTGCAGATTTTATGCTCAAACCCAGTATGTTAAAAAAAAAAAAAACTTACGATCACTTTCTAAAACGATATTAGAATATGAAGGCTTTACTCAATGCTCAAGAAAATACCTGCTTCCCACTCCCCCTTCATGTTCCTATAACCCCTTACGGTGCGACATGTGTTGGGTTTTCCACTAGTTACTTGTTCAACTGGTTTGGTGTTTCATAGTCAGCAGATTCGCGTTCACTGTGGATCAGCAGCGGGAACAGATTTTTGCGCACGACAGTACCATGAAAATTCTCTCATCTCGGTGAGAGAGAATTATTTTTTTATTTAATGATATATTATTTAATTTCGAGAGAGAGAGGATTATTATTTTTATTATATTTAATGTTGTTCAATTTACACATAAAAGCTTGAAAATTTATAACTTACATAAAAAGTTAAGCATAAACACTTTTGGTGGCTTTCTCGAGAATTCGCAAATGTTCGCATGTATGTGAAAAACTTGTGTATAAGAATTAGTTAGGTTCTGATGAAAAGTTCACGTACCTGTGAATTTGCGCAACTCAAATTGCGCAAGTTTGGGGTTTTACTATAAATAATGTAGAAGTATGTTGTATCTTGGGGAAACATTAGGCTGATAGAACAGCTAAAGCTTTAAGCTGTCCACATGACAAGAGAAAATGAAAACATACAGGCAATCCCTGGTTATTGGTGGGGGGCGGGGGTTCTGTTCCAGCAGATTGATGATAAGCAAAATCCATGATAATGATTTTCAGTGCTTATTGGGACTGATAACCGGATTTTGGTGCCATTAACCAGTAAATGGTGCTCCTGTTAGGTATGTATTGGCACCGATAACTGGAAATTGGTGCATTTTGGCCATTTTCAGTGTCGAAAAGCGCTGATTTTCGGCACTAGACAAGCACCATAAGACCATATTGCCGATAACCGAGGCCACCGATAACCAGGGAATGCTTGTATTAGTGACTGTATAAAGTACCTACATAAAACCCACTGTATATTAAAAATAAATGGCAGTACAATTATGGACTGAAGAATCTGAAAATAACAAATTAAAGCCCTTAAAACCAAGTGTTGGAAAATAGAACTCATCATTTAAAAAAAAAAAACACATATAATACACAAGTAATCTGACTCATCTTTGAATAAGTCATACTCTTCTACACATGGACACCTATTGAATAATCCACATGGCCCTTCTTCTAAATGGTCTGGGTAAAGTAATGATAACAATTAAATATTTGTTTTTGTGATTGTCTAAAATCTAATCAGTAATGGCTGTCAAGTTTTGGTAATAGCAAATTGATTAGTAGTGACATTTTTTAATTATCAAAATTTTTAATTAAAACAATTTTAATATTTTTGAAGAACTGTAGTTTAATCGACCAAATATAAAGATTAAAAGTAAATCTTGAAAATATGCAATTCTTGAGGATTTCTTATGAACTTTGGCACTTTATAAGTTCTGAGCAGAATGCTGCTGCTGCCAGACTTACAGGCAAGAAGCAGGGCTGACAACTGAAAAGCCTGTAAAGAAACACATAATATGCTCTCTCCCTCAGGAAAGATTATTTCTATCCTGAGAGAGGGAAAAGAATCATTTATGTGAGGATAGAGGGAAAGGAGGGAGTGAGCCATACTTAGCCGTACAACCCACGCCCCTTTCCCACCAAAATGACAGTGAGAGTTAAGATGACAATCATGACTGGTCCTGCACGCAGAAATAAGATTCTAAAGAACAAAAGGTAGCTGGGCCCTCTCTCCCTGAAGGGGCAGTATCCCCTTGGGAGACAGACCAGCCAACTCATAACACAAGAAGCGATGATGAAGCAGAGAAAAAGGCACGTCTACTGCAATTTACATATGTCCCAATGGAAGGTCAACATGGGAATCAAGGATGGCTGTTTAAAAACGTTGACTCCACGGAACTTCTTGGTTGAATAAATAAGAGTCAAAACAGCCTTAGATCAGAAAACTGGCTTGGGGGAAGGAGAGAAACAAAGCAAAAGATACAATCTTTGTTTTTAACCTGTTTCCAGCTGGCGGTAGATTATCCTATCTTATGTTAAGATCTGAGGTTTGTTAGCTATGAAAAATAGATTGATTAAAAAATTTGTCCTATTGAATTTATAGTTATTTTTGTCATTTAAGATTTTTTTTTTTTTTTTTTTGTATTTAAACATTTAAATGTATTTATTGGATGTATACATACCAGTGTAAACAAAGCTTGTATATGTATGCATATATTTTAATTTCAATTTCGTTCATTAAAGCACTGATTGACCTCATTAGTCCTAGTGCTAATATTCCATTCCATTCCAGTCCTTCAGGCCAACCCAATGAAAGCTGATAATTAGCTTAGTGGTCTGGTTAAACTATTTTGGGAATAATGATAATGAGTATTAGACTTTCAGGAGGCACAGTTTGTGATAGTCTATACCCATATTGACATCAAAATTCAGCTTCTGATTTTTTAGCATCTAGATAAGTCTACAGGATGGCTTGCTTAAGCCAGTAAGAAACAATTTTCAGATACTAATAACCAAAGTGGGAGCAGGTTGAAGATGTGAAGGTTCAGACTAGATTTTGGCCACAAGTCTTTGAACATAGGAACAACTAATATAGTGTCAGTTCTTGATGTGAGTAACTTGACTGATACCAGCATGTAACAATTGCTTTTTAGATGCTGATGTTGCCAGAAATACTGTTTTGGTAGATAAATCCATATCAATAAGCCCATCTAAGAGCTTATTCATATGACCTGAAAGATACTATATAAGTTGTTCAGTTGCACACAAAACAGTACGTATTAAATTCGTACTTGCAAGGTTGCATGGATGGCATTGCTTATGCATTTTTGTTATGTTCATTTTGATTCATTCATTGTTAGACAAAGAGGGCAATAATTTCCAGCATACCAGTTCATAAATAGTATTTCATACCTGTAAATTGTATCATTTACTCAGGACAGAAAAAACTGGTGGTGGAATAGATAGTTTCACCATGCAACTAGAAAGTAAAAATTAAATGAACATGTAAATATGAAACCTCTCAATATATTTTGTTTTGATGTACACACATTACAATGGAACCTATTAAACCCAAATATAAGATGGTGGAAGAACTAACATATGGCACATAGGATACTCATTTAGTTGCCTCAGAACAGAAAGATATAAAAACTAGAAGTTTTTAAGTTAAAATTGAAAAGACTTTAAAAAAGTTATGATACCCTAGAAATTATCCTGAAAAAGGCACAGTAAAGCTAGTAATTCAGAAAATTTTACCAACAAATGCCCACTTGGACTGAATGAAGTTCAAAAATAAATGTGCAATGTGATTCTTTGGGAAGAATGTAAATTAGAGCACAGAACCATGCTAGGAAGGAACAATATCTGAACTTGAATACCACCTGGATAAGAACTGTTGCAATTCAATTGCCTTTTGGGCAAGACCAGAACGGTGAAAATACATGGAATACACAACTAATCTTTTTCATTCTTGTGTGGTGATGAATCAACTGGATATTTGCAACTACAATATACAGAACATTTTAGCCAAGACCAAAATTTGATAAATATGAATAAAAAGTACAATTCCAGTTTTGCAAACATTAGAAAAATAATGCATAAGTAAAACAGAACTAATGCCAAAAGTATTTTATGTGAATGAGTAAATATGTAATGTTGTGATACTACATAAATGATAATGTGTTTCTTGGTTAGGATAGCCATCTCTCAAAGATGCAACTTTTGACGTCAGTAAATGTAATGTTATCAGCAAATGTAATGTAGTCACTATGATGTGGAGGGCACTATTTTAATAACTATGTATCTTGTCATTCTTAGTAACTGAAAATGACAAGCCTCCAAGTCCTGACTTCTTATTAGATATGTTAGACTAGTGAAACATTTACATAAAATGTTGTGTTGTAGGAATAATTTATATGTACTAATGTATAAATGTGATTTGAACAATCAGAGCAAATTATAATTTAAACAGTAACATGAACCAGTTCATTAGGTTTTCATGTCAACTCTCGTACTTTTAGAGATGGTACACAAATCAAAATTGATAGAATACGTTTATTTAATTTCAGGGTCATTTGACTGTGAATGTAGATAACCAAGATGTACAAATTGAGTGGGATAAGGATCTCATATCCCTAAAATCCAACATGGCTTATGGTGGAGGGGAATGGAATTATCAGAACTTATAGTGTTCAATGGCAGATTGTATGCAGTAGATGACAGAACTGGAATCATTTATGAAATTGATCTCTCAAGCAACAAAGCTATTCCTTGGGTGGTGCTTACAGATGGTAATGGTCGAGAAATGAAAGGTGAGTTAACTTTTAATTTTTACTGTACAGAATACTCCATTTTAATTGAATGTTTGTTCTTGGAATTGTCTTGTAGGTTCATTTTACTCCATCTCCAAGATTTTTCCAGTTTTCCTGTTGATTCTGAGCTCCATTACAGTGGCAAATATATTAGATGAAGCAAATATTACCAGTGATACATTTTCAGCAAACATTCTGCAAAGAAAAGGTATAATTTTCACTACAGGTAGTGTTCAAGTTACAATAATTCGTCTTACGATAATCCGATTTTACAATGGGGTCAGCAATTAATACTGATACGACAAGATTCTGAGACGATTTTGTTTCAAATTGAGCTTCGTAATGGCTGCTGCAGAGAGCAGCATGCAATCGGGAAGCAAGAGAGAGCAAATTGCAATAGCCTAACTTTATCCCATCTTCTAGTTACATAAGTTCAAAAACAGCAAAAGAGAATGATGATGAATGTATAGTTTTCAAATTATACACATTGCATAAATATGTTCAGCCATGAACACCTAAATGAGAAACAACATTTTGCTAAGTTCAACTAAATTGGATAACAACATCCATTCGGCTTATATTTCAACCATCGTACGATAGTCAACAATTACTGTAGTAATGTTATAGATGATGTTATGTAGAATAGGACTGATTTAGTTTTATGTATCAGCAAGGAAGTATTGAAACCTAGTTGTAGCTGAAGCTGAGAACACTTTTCTAGCTGCTAATTACTGTTATCGTGCATCGGTAACAAGGATAAAACTCCTGTAAACTTATGCCATCAAACACAACTGTAGATAAAATTGAGGGAGAATCATTTAAATCAAAACTTCAGTTCTGGAAAGAACACATTTACTGTTGTTTTTATGCCAATATTTATGCCAATAAAAGATAAATAACATAATGATAAAGCTCGTACTACGATGAAATCAAGTGAAAATATTGAACGGACTCTCGTAATCTTTTTTACACAGTAAACATCCCCACAACTCAATCTGTTGACGAATAAATAATTTAATTCACAGTGAATCGTATTAAAAATCATATATTGACTTGAAACCACCTCGTATAACGAAAAACTACCTTGTCTCATATAAGTAGAGTATCTAGATATTCTTCTGTGCTAACTAGAAGCAAGGCAATTTGCTCTGAATTGAGTTAAATACAGCGAAATATACTCGTATTCACCATCAGCTGACTTCGAAACTAAAACATTGGCCATTTGTTAGTATTTTATGACACAATAATATGAGAATATATGTACAATATCATTGGATACAGTAATGTATAATTTTTTAAAAGATTCAATAAAAAGATGCATATTCATTGTTTTATTTTGTAATTATACATAGCCATCAGCAGCCTGACATTGCTCAATTATGCCGATGTTGTGCAAATCTGATTCCCGTTTCATGTCCAATTTCTTTTTCTATTGGATATATCATTGTCAGAATGCATTGAACCTCCAGAATTGTCTTACATTAATAAATTACTTTACCCTATATGTAGTATAGAGCAGCAGTCGCCAACCAGTGGAATTTGATGGTCTGCAGAAAAATTGGGACGTTTTAAATATTTTTTATTCTTTCTTCATCTTTAGAACCCCGATACAAATTGCACAGAAGACAGAGAGCCTGGTGTTGCCAACTTAGCAGTTTTAATGCTAGATTCAGCATTTTAGGGCAATTTAGCATTAAAAATTTGAATCCAGCATTTTGCAGAAAAAAACAGCATTAACTAACTAACAGTATTATTAATTACAATAAAAAGCATATCAAATAAATGTATTCAACTTTTTTTTTTTATTTGTATTAGTGGTCCAGTAAATTTAAATTTATACATTTAGTGGTCCATGAAGTTCTTAAGGTTGGTGACTGCTGGTAGAGAGTATACTGTATACTGTAGGCTAGGCTACTGTATTCGTATGTATACAACATACCATGGTATCATCATCGTATACGCTGGGCTAACTTGTTAATGTTATTCAATTTCTCTTTGTAAGAATTATCATAAGCCAATATGCATTGAATTAGCTGAAATTAATACCAATTGCTATGCTGTATATATATTTAGTACTGTGTAATGTAGGCTAGGCTACCCTATATGTAAAGATGGTAGTTATTACCGTAGTGTAGGATAGGCTATATTCGAGATACAATTTTTCCAACAAACGATGGGTTTTTTTGGAACCTAACCCCATTCTAAGTGGGAGAATACCTGTATATTGTGTATTTCAACCCTGTAAGTCATTTAAAACTCCCATTCATGGTCTAAATCCTCCCGGTCACATGCTCTCTAATGTCTTGAAGACAGAAAAGGGTAGGTAAGAGTCTTCTGCTTGCTGGACCATAGGTTTTAAAAATTTACTGGATTTAGGGTCCCTTAATACAGGCTTGTCTCGTATTGTCATCAGCCGAGAGCATTGCTATTCCCAACCATGAAAAACACTAGCAGACAGGTTCATATGCAAGTCCCAGTCGAACACTCATCCAGGTACTGGTTCCCTAGTTGTTGGGGTAAGGCTTAGCCTAATGATATTGGTGTGTTGGCAGATGACCTGCCCTTTATGGGGGTTGTCTCATCTGTTGTTGGATCTTCACTTTTGGCTCAGCAAAGTTACTTTCCATTTTCATTGTACCATTTTCTCATTTAATTTTTCACTAGTTTTCAGTCGTATTGCTGTCAAACCTCTTGTAATATCTGCGTAATTCAACCATGAGGGTTTTCCTGTTATAAGTTTAATCCATTCATTCCATTTAATTCATTGGATTTTCCCTCATACAAGACTTGTCCCAGTTTTTTGGAGCATAGTATTGTATAAAAATTGAAAATGTCCCAAATTCCCCTAGTATTAACACTTCCCAAAATCCCACCAAAGGTTAAGCTGACATTTCACAGTGAAGTTCTTAGTAAGTAAATGAAAATTCTGTTTTAAGAGTAATTTTTATTTATATAAGTAGGTGACCATTATTGTAATTGTCAGTTAGTGCAACTGAATGTAAATGACATACAGTTGTGAGTTTTGGTGAGAATTAAGGCTTCAATATCTCTGCAAGCAAGACAGGTATCATGAATTTTTTTTTCATATTTCGTGATTTTGAGAAAGCATATTTTTTAGTTACAGTTTTAGATTGGGAAAATTTCTTGGGTTCCACATACAAATTTAAAAACTAAATTCTTAGAAGTGTAGTGGATCCTGAAAGTTGCTTACGACGCAAAGTATGAGCTGACAGACATAAATACTATTACATATAACTAAAAAAAACTTAATTATTTCTAAGTTCTCACATAATTACAAAATATATTTGCAGCCACACATAATTGCCTGGAAAGACTGTATTTTGTCCAAATGCTGCCATTAACCTTTTAACCCTTAAACGCCGAAGCGGTATTTTAAAAATAGTCTCCCGTATGCCAGCGGCATTTGCGAGTGAGCGCTGAAGCGGAAAAAATTTTTTTTCTCAAAAAAAACACTGCACGCTTAGTTTTCAAGATTAAGAGTTAATTTCTGGCTCCTTTTTTTTGTCATTGCCTGAAGTACTATGCAACCATCAGAAATGAAAAAAAATATCATTATCATATATAAATATTGGGATATATGACAGCGCGAAAAAAAATTTCATATATAATTGTATACAAATTGCGCTGTGAGCAAAACGGTTAAAGCTAATGAGTTAATTTTTTTTTCATTGTATTGTACACTAAATTGTGATCATTTTTGTATATAACACATTGTAAAACGATCAAGGCAACACAGAAAATATTATCACAAAATGATGCATGAATTCGTAACGAGCGGACATAAAAAAAAGATTTTTTCAAAAATTTACCATAAATCGAAATATTATGCTAGAGACTTCCCGTTTGTTGCAAAATGAAGGTAATTGATTGAATATTACTAGACTGTAAGTGTTGTAGCTTACAATTGCAGGTTTTGACCATTTCGGTTGAGTTAAAGTTGATCATAGGACGAATTTTTTCTATATCGTTATTTATATGAAAATATTTCGAAACTGATAAAAGCTACAACCTTGGGTTGTTTATTGTTGTATTCTACATGAAATTGCGCACATTTCCATATATAGAACTATACTATGTAACAGCTAATTTAAAATGGTGCAAACATTACGGCAATTTGACAAAAAAATTATGATTTTTTCAGAAGTTACCGTGCGGACATAAGGAAAGTTTTTCATAAATTCACCATAAATCAAAATATTGTGCTAGACACTTCCAATTTGTTGCAAAATGAAGGTAAATGATTGAATATTACTAGAATATAAGAGTTTTAGCTTACAATTGCGTTTTTCGACTATGTATTTCGGTAGAGTCAAAGTTGACCAAAGGGTGAAATTTTGGCACTTATCGTTATTTATATGAAAATATTTCAAAACTGATAAAAGCTACAACCATGAGTTGTTTTTTGTTGTATTCTACATGAAATTGCACACATTTTCATATATAATACTCCATGTAATGGCTAATATGAAATGGTGCAAAAATTATGTCAAAGTGACTAAATAATTTCCGAGATGTGTCGCTGATGCTTTTTAGTGCAAGGAGAAAGAAATTCGCTCTTGCGCGCCTGGGTAACGATTGTAAACAAAACAACGCCTTGATCCGTGAGCTCCCAGCATCCCCCAAGGCGCACGATTCAAAAGTTTTCGCCTATACTCTGTTTTTTTCCTTCTGTCCATCCGCCTGTGGTGTGTTGCATGGTAATACTGTGTCTCGGGCTTTCCCGGGCTTTAAATAGTTAAGCTATGTGTACGTTTTAGGTAAATAAAAGGATATCTGGGTGTATACTTGCATGTGAAAAGTGTTTTAATAATTTACTGAATGCGAATTACACCGTTATTCGAAATAGGATATCAGTCAAAGCCCAGGACACAGTGTTACCATGCGCAAACACCACAGGTGGATGGACAGATGGAAAAAAACAAGAGTATAGTAGGCCTATAACTATTTTTCCGCAAATTTTTAAAAAAACTTTTATATTGACGTATATAGGTCCAAT
>NC_087210.1:56117635-56240135 GCF_015104395.2 Macrobrachium nipponense
ATTGGACCTATATACGTCAATATAAAAGTTTTTTTAAAAATTTGCGAAAAAATAGTTATAGGCCTACTAATCTTGTTTTTTCCATCTCGCCACACCTGTGGTTTTGCGAATGTTGGTAACACTGTGTCCTGGCTTTGATGATATCCTATTTCGAAATAACGGTGTAATTCGCATTCAGTAAATTATTAAAACACTTTTCACATGCAAGTATACACCCAGATATCCTTTTATTTACCTAAAACGTACACATAGCTTAACTATTTAAAGCCCGGGAAAGCCCGAGACACAGTATTACCATGCAACACACACAGGCGGATGGACAGAAGGAAAAAAACAGAGTATAGGCGAAAACTTTTGAATCGTGCGCCTTGGGGGATGCTGGGAGCTCACGGATCAAGGCGTTGTTTTGTTTACAATCGTTGCCCAGGCGCGCAAGAGCGAATTTCTTTCTCCTTGCACTAAAAAGCATCAGCGACACATCTCGGAAATTATTTAGTCACTTTGACATAATTTTTGCACCATTTCATATTAGCCATTACATGGAGTATTATATATGAAAATGTGCAATTTTCATGTAGAATACAACTCATGGTTGTAGCTTTTATCAGTTTTGAAATATTTTCATATAAATAACGATAAGTGCCAAAATTTCACCCTTTGGTCAACTTTGACTCTACCGAAATACATAGTCGAAAAACGCAATTGTAAGCTTAAACTCTTATATTCTAGTAATATTCAATCATTTACCTTCATTTTGCAACAAATTGGAAGTCTCTAGCACAATATTTTGATTAATGGTGAATTTATGAAAAAAACTTTTTCCTTTTGTCCGCGCGGTAACTTCTGAAAAAATCATAAATTTTTTTTGTCAAATTGTCGTAATGTTTGCACCATTTTAAATTACCTGTTACATAGTATAGTTCTATATATGGAAATGTGCGCAATTTTATGTAGAATACAACAATAAACAACCCAAGGTTGTAGCTTTTATCAGTTTTGAAATATTTTCATATAAATAACGATATAGAAAAAATTCGTCCTATGGTCAACTTTAACTCGACCGAAATGGTCAAAACCTGCAATTGTAAGCTACAAAACTTACAGTCTAGTAATATTCAATCAATTACCTTCATTTTGCAACAAACGGGAAGTCTCTAGCACTATTTCGATTTATGGTAAATTTTTGAAAAAAATGTTATTGTTATAATACAATTAAGTTTGTTCATACTTACCTGGCAGATATATATATAGCTGTATTTCTGACGTCCGACAGAATTTCAAAACTCGCGGCACACGTAGTGGGGCGGCCAGGTGGTAGTACCCATTCCCGCCGCTGGGAGGCGGATATCAGGAACCATTCTCATTTTCTGTTCATATTTATTCATGCCCTTGTCTCCTGAGGGGAGGAGGGTGGGCACTCTAATTATATATATCTGCCAGGTAAGTATGAACAAACTTAATTGTATTATAACAATAACATTTTGTTCATGAAACTTACCTGTCAGATATATATATAGCTGAATCCCACCTTCGGATGGTGGGTAGAGACAGACTAGGATTTTTAGGAAACTTAAATTAAAATAAAAGATTAACTTATTGGTTCCTTACCTGATAGCAAAGTAGACTATGTGATTACTGTCACTTAAAGCCTGCTTATGCTTTAATCAGAGTTGCCAGCCAGGTTTGGACCTGTAGTGCTGGTGCACTCTGGATGCTCTGTCAACGGGGACGTGACCACAATGTGACAAGACCATCTAGCCAAACATATGGCAGTAACACAGCAACCGACCACCACCTGACCAACTAACCAAAAAAACCCTGACATTAACACTAAGGAATGGGAGATTTCCACAGAAAATCAATCACCATCAACCAAAAACACAATAAACTAACCTAACTAAGCTAAGGGATAGGGAGAGAGCCACCATCAGCCCCCAAAACTGTGTCTGCCGAAATGTAAGGTCCCAAAGAACTACAGTTCTCGTAAATCGTTCTCACATCCCGGAGGTAATGTGAGGCGAATACGGAATTGCTCCTCCAGAAGGTGCTATCTAGAATATCTCTGATAGACATATTCCTTTGGAAGGCAAGAGAAGTAGCTACGGCTCTGACCTCGTGAGCTTTCACTTTAAAGAGGCTCATATCAGTCTTCTGGCAAGATGAATGAGCCTCTTTAATGACGTCCCTCAAGAAGAAAGCAACAGCGTTCTTCGACAAAGGTAAATCTGGTCTCTTCACCGAGCACCAGAGGATACCTGAGGGACCTCTCATCTCTTTAGTCCTATTCACATAGAACTTGAGAGCCCTGACAGGGCACAGGGCTCTCTCTGGTTCTTGACCCACGAGACTCGATATTCCTTTGATTTCAAAGCTCTTAGGCCAAGGATTAGACGGGTTCTCGTTCTTAGCCAAGAAAGATGGGTTCAACGAGCAGACAGCGTTGTCTCCCTTGAATCCCACTAGGCTACTGAACGCTTGGATTTTCACTAACTCTCTTCGCCGTCGCCAGAGAAGCTAGGAAAAGCGTTTTTCTCGTTAAGTCCCTTAGAGAAGCTTCATGGAGAGGCTCAAAGGGACTTAGCATCAGATGTTTTCAACACACATCTAGATTCCATGAGGGCGGCCTTGCCTGTGGAATTCTTGGTGGTTCGAACGACCTTAAGAGATCGTGCAGATCCTATGTCGGAGAGGTCCAGTCCTCTGTGGCGAAAAAAACGGCAGACAACATACTCCTATAACCTTGATTGTAGGAACTGCCAATTTCTGCACATTTCTTAGATAGAGTAAGAAATCTGCTATCTGATTCACAGAGGTCGTGGAAGAGGAAATTCCTTCCTTTTTGCACCATGCCCTGAAGGAGGCCCACTTAGACTGGTAGACAGCTCTTGAAGAGGCTCTTCGAGCATTAGCGATTGCTCTCGCAGCTGCCTTTGAAAAGCCTCTCGCTCTGGCCAACTTTTCGATAGTCTGAACGCAGTCAGGGCCAGAGCGGAGAGGTTTTGGTGAAACCTTTTGAGTGAGGCTGTCTGAGTAGATCTCTCCTCCTTCCAGGGCAAAAAGGCGTTCTTGGGAAGTCCACAATGGATGTTCATGACCCTCTGTGAACCACTCTCTTGCTGGACCACATTGGGGCAATCAGAGTCAACCTTGTCCCTTCTGAAGCTGCGAACTTCCTCATTACGTCCCCCATGATCTTGAATGGGGGAAAGGCGTAAAGATCCAGGTCTGTCCAGTTCCAGAGCAACGCGTCCACTGCAATTGCCCCTGGATCCAGAACCGGGGAGCAATACAGAGGAAGCCTCTTCGTCCTTGATGTAGCGAACAGGTCTACTAGAGGACGTGTCCCCCAGACAATCTCCATCAAATTTGTTGACAAGACTTCCTGGTTGGCAAGGTCCATTCTGTTGGTAGAATCTGATTTCGGCGACTGAGAAGGTCCGCCCTGACATTCTGAACCCCTGCCACGAATCTTGTCAGGATCTTGATGCGCCTTGCGTCTGCCCATAGCAGAACTTCCTTCGCCAGGAGAAAAAGGGATCTGGAGCGAGTTCCTCCCTGATTCTTTAGATACGCAAGGGCTGTGGTACTGTCTGAGTTGACTTGAACAACCTTGATTGACAGTTTGCCTTCGAAGAACTGCAGCGACAGGAATATCGCTGCCAGTTCCTTTACATTGATGTGCCAGGCTACCTGTTCCCCTCTCCAGGAGCCTGACACTTCCTCCCCCCCTAATGTTGCTCCCCAACTGGAAATGGAAGCGTCTGAGAACAACACTAGGTCGGGGCTCAGAAGATTTAAGGAGAAGCCCTCTCATAACTTCTGAGGGTCGAGCCACCATCTTAAGTGGCCTTTTACCTTGTTTGAGATCCTTAGGATCGCATTCAGGTCCTCTTTCGACTTCCATTCTTCCGCAAGGAAAAATTGAAGAGGCCTGAGGTGCAGTCTTCCCAGAGAGACAAACTTTTCTAGCGAGAAGGAAATGGTGCCCAGCAGACTCATCCACTCCTCTAACACCTAACAAGCTCTCTAGGACAAGGGCCTGCGACTTTCTCTAACCCCAGTCGCTGACGTTCCTGGGATGGAAACGCTCGAAAAGCCACTGAATCCATCTGAATCCCCAGATACACGATGGACTGTGTCGGGGTCAGATGCGACTTTTCGGAGTTGACCAAAAGACCCAGAGACTTTGCTAGGGCTAACGTAAACTGAAGGTCCTTCAGACACTTCTGCCTCGACGACGCTCTGATCAGCCAATCGTCGAGGTATAGGGATATTCTGATCCCTGACGAATGGAGCCACTTCGCTACATTCCTCATGATCATTGTGAAAACCATCGGGGCCGTGCTGAGACCGAAACAAAGGGCTCTGAATTGCCAAACCCTGTTGTCTAAGATGAATCTCAGGTACTTCCTTGAAAGAGGGTGGACGGGGACGTGGAAGTACGCGTCCTGCAGGTCCAGAGACACCATCCAGTCGCCAGGTCTCAAGGCTCCCAGCACCGACTGAGGCGTCTCCATTTTGAACTTGATCTTTTCTACAAAAAGATTGAGCCTGCTCACATCCAGGGACCGGGCGCCAACCTGACGACTGCTTCGGCACTAGGAAAATCCTGTTGTAGAAGCCCGGTGATCTAGGTCCAAGACTTGTTCCACCGCTCTTTTTTCGACCATCTGGTCTAACAGATTGAAAAGAATACTTTTCTTCTCTCCCTGATAAGATGGAGAGAGATCTCTGGGAGTTGATGTTAAAGGAGGAGGCTGTAAAAAGGGGATCTTGTACCCCCGCTCTACTATCTTGAGAGTCCAAGGATCCGCCCCTCTCTGCCTCCAAGCCTCCGCAAAGAATTCCAGTCTGGCCCCGACTGGCGTCTGAAGGACGAGATCTTCATTTGTTGGTTTTGGGTTTGAATGAAGCTCTTCCTCTCGAAAACCCTCTCCCTCGAGGAGCTGCTCTCGAGGGGGGTGCCCTGCGAAAGGGTTTGACTTTCTTCGGGGGTTTGCTGAATGTTGAAGTAGAAGGAACTGCTGGACGTCTTGAAGACAGTACTAAGAGGTCCTGGGTCGCTTTTTCTTGCAAACTCTTTGCAAGATCCTTTACCATAGCCTGGGGGAAGAGATGGTCCGAAAGAGGCGCAAAGAGCAATTCCGCTTTCTGAGCGGGAGATACCGACTTAGTGGTAAAATTGCAAAGAAGTGCTCTTTTCTTCAGGAAAGCAGTTCCAAAATTAGAAACTAGCTCCTCCGAACCATCCCTGACGGCCTTGTCCATACATGACAACACGCTGGACAGCTCCCCCAGACTGAGAGAATCAGGACTTCTAGACTGAAGGTCTAAAACTCCCAGACACCAGTCTAGGAAATTAAAAACATTTAGGGTGCGAAGCAGTCCCTTCAAGTGGTGGTCAGTCTCCACAGGAGTCCAGGACACCTTAGCAGACGATAAGAGAGACCTCCTCTGAGCGTCCACTAAACTGGAGAAGTCACCCAGAGCTGACGAAGAGGAAACCTTTACTCCCACGTCGTCCTTGGTCTCATACCAAATTCCTCCTTCCCGGCGAGTCTAGAGGGAGGATGGGAAAGTTGGTCTTGCCCTGATCCTTCCTTCTAGACATAAAGTCTTGAAGCTTCTTAAACGCCCTCTTGGTCGACAGCGATGTCTTCATCTCTACGAATTCAGGGGTCTTAACGGTCTTGGAAGACGAAAGTTGAGAGGGAGGAGACCTAGGTGCTGCCTGCTGGAACTTCTCCCCGAAGGATGAACGTAACAGCCTAACAAGAACCTTGTAGTCCGAGACAGCTGACGCTAACGGCTGTTCTTCTTCGACGGAACTCCCTGGACTACTAAGTTCCCCCTTCCCCTCCCTAAGAGGAAACTGGAGAACGCCCATCAGGAGAGGGAGTACGTCCAGCAGTCTCAATCCTGAACAATGACTTCCGTTGGATGGAAGTACCCGCTACGGGATCGGAAACGCCCTTACGTCTATTCTTAGAAGGACGGACATCTTGTGAAAGAGGAGCGTCCTTAGAAGCAACGGGGAACTGTCTTAACAGACACGTCCCTAGAGAGGAAGTGCGAGCTTCCTGACGAGAGGCGCCAAAAGCGTCCTGCTTAGCCAAGCAAGCGTCCTGTTGAGCGTCCTCAAAAGCGTCCTGCCTCGCTCGAAAAGCGTCCTGCTTCGAACGGCGAGCGTCCTGCGGAGCGTCCTCAAAGGCGTCCTGTCGATAACTCACAGCGTCCTGCTTCGAACGCTGAGCGTCCTGCCGAGCGTCCTCAAAAGCGTCTTGTAGAGAGCGCAAAGCGTCCTGCTTAGAACGCCGAGCGTCCCGCCGAGCGTCCTCAACAGCTCCCTGCCGAGAGCGCAAAGCGTCTTGCTTCGAACGCCGAGCGTCCTGGCGAGCGTCCTCTCCTGAGAGAGCGAAAGATCTACTCGGAGAACGAGAACGGTGACGATCCGGAGGAGGCGAGAGAGATGAGCGAGACGAGAGAGAATGAGGCTGCTTCGTCCTCTTGACGGGCAGCCGAACGTCCTTCCTACGCTTAGGCTCGACTGCTGCTGGGCGAGTCCTCTGAGCCATCAGCGACGTAATCTGGTCCTGAAGGGACACTAGGATATCCTTCGTATCTTAACGGTCTTGGAAGAGGTGACGAAGGAGCATAAGAAGGGGCAGGACTGAGCCTGCGAGAAGGCGAGGGGCGAGGGGACGCCTCCTTCCTTCTAGCAGGTACAGCTATCTGCCTCTCAGGTGAACACGCCTGTGCGTGGAAACCAACGTCCTCGTCGGTAGAAAGCCTTCCTCTCTTCTGAGGAGGAAAGGCGTCATAAGCGTCCTCTGACGAAAGTGGAGACATAGGACGTGAAGCGTCCTCAAAGCGAAAGGTCCTTTTCAACGGACGCGAGTCTCTCCGAGCGCTCCACCCCTTGCGCGGGGAGGACGCTTCGGAGGACGAAAAGCAATCTTTCAGGACACGCGTTCGTACGCGCTCCTTGGCAGCCTGGGATTTAGCAACAAGGCCTGCCGAAGGGACGCCAGATCGGTGGGGAGCCCCCGTAACCCTCTTGCGGCTGTCGACATACCCTCTCCCTGAGTCCTGGGAGTCCGATAGAGGTCTAGGCCTAGAGGCATTATGGGGCCGATCTGACGCCCCCTCCACAACACTAGGGGCACTAACACAAACTTTCACAGGGCCAGTTTCTAGGGCCAAAACCTTAGATTCGAGAGCACGAATAGACTCTAGAATCAGAGAAAGGGTGTTACCTTCTCCAGACACAGCACTGGGGCCCGAAGGCAACAACACAGGATTAGGTTGAGCAAAATCTACTGGTGTTAGAGGAGGAGAAATGTTACTATCCTTACCTTTAGTAGAACTGGCCTTGGAGGAAGACCTCCTGACTCTATCGCGCTCCAATTTACGTCGATAGGTCTCATACATCTTCCATTTATCATCATCCAAATCCTTACATTCATTGCACCGATCATCAACCATGCAAACATGTCCCCTGCAATCCATACAAACTGTGTGAGGATCAACTGAAGGTTTAAGAAGCCTCACCTTACATTCACTCCTCACACACACTCTGAAACTTCCAGTACTTGATCCCGACATCATGTACACAGAAAAGCCAATCCAAAATCAAAAACCAATCCACTATTACGCGTGCCAATCCAACAATCCAGAAGTCGATACCAAAAGTCAATCCAGATAATATTAAGCGAGATAATCAAAAATCCTAGACGGAGGTACTGTAAACAGATGTTTGCAGCACCGGCGACAGAAAAAATATGAACAGAAAATGGGAATGGTTCCTGATATCCGCCTCCCAGCGGCGGGAATGGGTACTACCACCTGGCCGCCCCACTACGTGTGCCGCGAGTTTTGAAATTCTGTCGTACGTCAGAAATACAGCTATATATATATCTGACAGGTAAGTTTCATGAACAAATCTTTTTTTATGTCCGCTCGTTACGAATTCATGCATCATTTTGTGATAATATTTTCTGTGTTGCCTTGATCGTTTTACAATGTGTTATATACAAAAATGATCACAATTTAGTGTACAATAAAAAAAAAAATTAACTCATTAGCTTTAACCGTTTTGCTCACAGCGCAATTTGTATACAATTATATATGAAATTTTTTTTCGCGCTGTCATATATCCCAATATTTATATATGATAATGATATTTTTTTTCATTTCTGATGGTTGCATAGTACTTCAGGCAATGACAAAAAAAAGGAGCCAGAAATTAACTCTTAATCTTGAAAACTAAGCGTGCAGTGTTTTTTTGAGAAAAAACATTTTTTCCGCTTCGGCGCTCACTCGCAAATGCCGCTGGCCTACAGGAGACGATTTATAAAATACCGCTTCGGCGTTTAAGGGTTAAAAGGTTAATGGCAGCATTTGGACAAAATACAGTCTTTCCAGGCAATTATGTGTGGCTGCAAATATATTTTGTAATTATGTGAGAACTTAGAAATAATTAAGTTTTTTTTAGTTATATGTAATAGTATTTATGTCTGTCAGCTCATACTTTGCGTCGTAAGCAACTTTCAGGATCCACTACACTTCAAAGAATTTAGTTTTTAAATTTGTATGTGGAACCCAAGAAATTTTCCCAATCTAAAACTGTAACTAAAAAATATGCTTTCTCAAAATCACGAAATATGAAAAAAAAATTCATGATACCTGTCTTGCTTGCAGATATTTTGAAGCCTTAATTCTCACCAAAACTCACAACTGTATGTCATTTACATTCAGTTGCACTAACTGACAATTACAATAATGGTCACCTACTTATATAAATAAAAATATTACTCTTAAAACAGAATTTCATTTACTTACTAAGAACTTCACTGTGAAATGTCAGCTTAACCTTTGGTGGGATTTTGGGAAGTGTTAATACTAGGGGAATTTGGGACATTTTCAATTTTTATACAATACTATGCTCCAAAAAACTGGGACAAGTCTTGTATGAGGGCAAATCCAATGAATTAAATGGAATGAATGGATTAAACTTATAACAGGAAAACCCTCATGGTTGAATTACGTAGATATTACAAGAGGTTTGACAGCAATACGACTGAAAACTAGTGAAAAATTAAATGAGAAAATGGTACAATGAAAATGGAAAGTAACTTTGCTGAGCCAAAAGTGAAGATCCAACAACAGATGAGACAACCCCCATAAAGGGCAGGTCATCTGCCAACACACCAATATCATTAGGCTAAGCCTTACCCCAACAACTAGGGAACCAGTACCTGGATGAGTGTTCGACTGGGACTTGCATATGAACCTCTCTGCTAGTGTTTTTCATGGTTGGGAATAGCAATGCTCTCGGCTGATGACAATACGAGACAAGCCTGTATTAAGGGACCCTAAATCCAGTAAATTTTTAAAACCTATGGTCCAGCAAGCAGAAGACTCTTACCTACCCTTTTCTGTCTTCAAGACATTAGAGAGCATGTGACCGGGAGGATTTAGACCATGAATGGGAGTTTTAAATGACTTACAGGGTTGAAATACACAATATACAGGTATTCTCCCACTTAGAATGGGGTTAGGTTCCAAAAAAACCCATCGTTTGTTGGAAAAATTGTATCTCGAATATAGCCTATCCTACACTATGGTAATAACTACCATCTTTACATATGGGGTAGCCTAGCCTACATTACACTTTACATATGGGGTAGCCTAGCCTACATTACACAGTATACTTTAAATATATATACAGCATAGCAATTGGTATTAATTTCAGCTAATTCAGTGCATATTGGCTTATGATAATTCTTACAAAGAGAAATTGAATAACATTAACAAGTTAGCCTAGCGTATACGATGATGATACCATGGTATGTTGTATACATACGAATACAGTAGCCTAGCCTACAGTATACTCTCTACCAGCAGTCACCAACCTTAAGAACTTCATGGACCACTAAATGTATAAATTTAAATTTACTGGACCACTAATACAAAAAAAAAAAAAAAAAAAAAGTTGAATACATTTATTTGATATGCTTTTTATTGTAATTAATAATACTGTTAGTTAGTTAATGCTGTTTTTTTCTGCAAAATGCTGGATCCAAATTTTTAATGCTAAATTGCCCTAAAATGCTGAATCTAGCATTAAAACTGCTAAGTTGGCAACACCAGGCTCTCTGTCTTCTGTGCAATTTGTATCGGGGTTCTAAAGATGAAGAAAGAATAAAAAATATTTAAAACGTCCCAATTTTTCTGCAGACCATCAAACTCCACTGGTTGGCGACTGCTGCTCTATACTACATATAGGGTAAAGTAATTTATTAATGTAAGACAATTCTGGAGGTTCAATGCATTCTGACAATGATATATCAATAGAAAAAGAAATTGGACATGAAACGGGAATCAGATTTGCACCAACATCGGCATAATTGAGCAATGTCAGGCTGCTGATGGCTATGTATAATTACAAAATAAAATAATGAATATGCATCTTTTTATTGAATCTTTTAAAAAATTATACATTACTGTATCCAATGATATTGTACATATATTCTCATATTATTGTGTCATAAAATACTAACAAATGGCCAATGTTTTAGTTTCGAAGTCAGCTGATGGTGAATACGAGTATATTTCGCTGTATTTAACTCAATTCAGAGCAAATTGCCTTGCTTCTAGTTAGCACAGAAGAATATCTAGATACTCTACTTATACGAGACAAGGTAGTTTTTCGTTATACGAGGTGGTTTCAAGTCAATATATGATTTTTAATACGATTCACTGTGAATTAAATTATTTTTTTTTGTCAACAGATTGCGTTGTGGGGATGTTTACTGTGTAAAAAAAATTACATGAGTCCGTTCAATATTTTCACTTGATTTCATCGTAGTACGAGCTTTATCATTATGTTATTTATCTTTTATTGGCATAAATATTGGCATAAAAACAACAGTAAATGTGTTCTTTCCAGAACTGAAGTTTTTATTTAAATGATTCTCCCTCAATTTTATCTACAGTTGTGTTTGATGGCATAAGTTTACAGGAGTTTTATCCTTGTTACCGATGCACGATAATAGTAATTAGCAGCTAGAAAAGTGTTCTCAGCTTCAGCTACAACTAGGTTTCAATACTTCCTTGCTGATACATAAAACTAAACCAGTCCTATTCTACATAACATCATCTAAAACATTACTACAGTAATTGTTGACTATCGTACGATGGTTGAAATACAAGCCAAATGGATGTTGTTATCCAATTTAGTTGAACTTAGCAAAATGTTGTTTCTCATTTAGGTGTTCATGGCTGTACATATTTACGCAATGTGTATAATTTTAAAACTATACATTCATCATTCTCTTTTGCTGTTTTTGAACTTCCCAAGAGGATGGGATAAAGTTAGGCAATTGCAATTTGCTCTCTCTTGCTTCCCGATTGTATGCTGCTCCCTGCAGCCATTACGAGCAAAATTTAAAAATATTTTCAGAATCTTGTCGTATCAGTATTAATTGCGGACCCCATTGTAAAATCGGATTATCGTAAGACGAATTATTGTAACTTGAACACTACCTGTAGTGAAAATTATACCTTTTCTTTGCAGAATGTTTGCTGAAAATGTATCACTGGTAATATTTGCTTCATCTAATATATTTGCACTGTAATGGAGCTCAGAATCACAGGAAAACTGGAAAATCTGGAGATGTAAAATTAACCTACAAGACAATTCCAAGAACAAACATTCAATTAAAATGGAGTATTCTGTACAGTAAAAATTAAAAGTTAACTCACCTTTCATTTCTCGACCATTACCATCTGTAAGCACCACCCAAGGAATAGCTTTGTTGCTTGAGAGATCAATTTCATAAATGATTCCAGTTCTGTCATCTACTGCATACAATCTGCCATTGAACACTATAAGTTCTGATAATTCCATTCCCCTCCCACCATAAGCCATGTTGGATTTTAGGGATATGAGATCCTTATCCCACTCAATTTGTACATCTTGGTTATCTACATTCACAGTCAAATGACCCTGAAATTAAATAAACGTATTCTATCAATTTTGATTTGTGTACCATCTCTAAAAGTACGAGAGAGGACATGAAAACCTAATGAACTGGTTCATGTTACTGTTTAAATTATAATTTGCTCTGATTGTTCAAATCACATGTATACATTAGTACATATAAATTATTCCTACAACACAACATTTTATGTAAATGTTTCACTAGTCTAACATATCTAATAAGAAGTCAGGACTTGGAGGCTTGTCATTTTCAGTTACTAAGTATGACAAGATACATAGTTATTAAAATAGTGCCCTCCACATCATAGTGACTACATTACATTTGCTGATAACATTACATTTACTGACGTCAAAAGTTGCATCTTTGAGAGCTGGCTATCCTAACCAAGAAACACATTATCATTTATGTAGTTTCACAACATTACATATTTACTCATTCACATAAAATACTTTTGGCATTAGTTCTGTTTTACTTATGCATTATTTTTTCTAATGTTTGCAAAACTGGAATTGTACTTTTTATTCATATTTATCAAATTTTGGTCTTGGCTAAAATGTTCTGTATATTGTAGTTGCAAATATCCAGTTGATTCATCACCACACAAGAATGAAAAAGATTAAAGTTGTGTATTCCATGTATTTTCACCGTTCTGGTCTTGCCCAAAAGGCAATTGAATTGCAACAGTTCTTATCCAGGTGGTATTCAAGTTCAGATATTGTTCCTTCCTAGCATGGTTCTGTGCTCTAATTTACATTCTTCCCAAAGAATCACATTGCACATTTATTTTTGGAGAACTTAATTCAGTCCAAGTGGGCATTTGTTGGTAAAATTTTCTGAATTACTAGCTTTACTGTGCCTTTGTCAGGATAATTTCTAGGGTATCATAACTTTTTTTAAAGTCTTTTCAATTTTTAACTTAAAACTTCTAGTTTTTATATCTTTCTGTTCTGAGGCAACTAAATGAGTATCCTATGTGCCAAATGTTAGTTCTTCCACCATCTTATATTTGGGTTTAATAGGTTCCATTGTAATGAGTGTACATCAAAACAAAATATATTGAGAGGTTTCATATTTACATGTTCATTTAATTTTTACTTTCTAGTTGCATGGTGAAACTATCTATTCCACCACCAGTTTTTTCTGTCCTGAGTAAATGATACAATTTACAGGTATGAAATACTATTTATGAACTGGTATGCTGGAAATTATTGCCCTCTTTGTCTAACAATGAATGAATCAAAATGAACATAACAAAAATGCATAAGCAATGTCATCCATGCAACCTTGCAAGTACGTATTTAATACGTACTGTTTTGTGTGCAACTGAACAACTTATATAGTATCTTTCAGGTCATATGAATAAGCTCTTAGATGGGCTTATTGATATGGATTTATCTACCAAAACAGTATTTCTGGCAACATCAGCATCTAAAAAGCAATTGTTACATGCTGGTATCAGTCAAGTTACTCACATCAAGAACTGACACTATATTAGTTGTTCCTATGTTCAAAGACTTGTGGCCAAAATCTAGTCTGAACCTTCACATCTTCAACCTGCTCCCACTTTGGTTATTAGTATCTGAAAATTGTTTCTTACTGGCTTAAGCAAGCCATCCTGTAGACTTATCTAGATGCTAAAAAATCAGAAGCTGAATTTTGATGTCAATATGGGTATAGACTATCACAAACTGTGCCTCCTGAAAGTCTAATACTCATTATCATTATTCCCAAAATAGTTTAACCAGACCACTAAGCTAATTATCAGCTTTCATTGGGTTGGCCTGAAGGACTGGAATGGAATGGAATATTAGCACTAGGACTAATGAGGTCAATCAGTGCTTTAATGAACGAAATTGAAATTAAAATATATGCATACATATACAAAGCTTTGTTTACACTGGTATGTATACATCCAATAAATACATTTAAATGTTTAAATACAAAAAAAAAAAATCTTAAATGACAAAAATAACTATAAATTCAATAGGACAAATTTTTTAATCAATCTATTTTTCATAGCTAACAAACCTCAGATCTTAACATAGGATAGGATAATCTACCGCCAGCTGGAAACAGGTTAAAAACAAAGATTGTATCTTTTGCTTTGCTCTTCTTCCCCCAAGCCAGTTTTCTGATCTAAGGCTGTTTTGACTCTTATTTATTCAACCAAGAAGTTCCGTGGAGTCAACGTTTTTAAACAGCCATCCTTGATTCCCATGTTAACCTTCCATTGGGACATATGTAAATTGCAGTAGACGTGCCTTTTTCTCTGCTTCATCATCGCTTCTTGTGTTATGAGTTGGCTGGTCTGTCTCCCAAGGGGATACTGCCCCTTCAGGGAGAGAGGGCCCAGCTACCTTTTGTTCTTTAGAATCTTATTTCTGCGTGCAGGACCAGTCATGATTGTCATCTTAACTCTCACTGTCATTTTGGTGGGAAAGGGGCGTGGGTTGTACGGCTCAGTATGGCTCACTCCCTCCTTTCCCTCTATCCTCACATAAATGATTCTTTTTCCCTCTCTCAGGATAGAAATAATCTTTCCTGAGGGAGAGAGCATATTATGTGTTTCTTTACAGGCTTTTCAGTTGTCAGCCCTGCTTCTTGCCTGTAAGTCTGGCAGCAGCAGCATTCTGCTCAGAACTTATAAAGTGCCAAAGTTCATAAGAAATCCTCAAGAATTGCATATTTTCAAGATTTACTTTTAATCTTTATATTTGGTCGATTTAACTACAGTTCTTCAAAAATATTAAAATTGTTTTAATTAAAAATTTTGATAATTAAAAAATGTCACTACTAATCAATTTGCTATTACCAAAACTTGACAGCCATTACTGATTAGATTTTAGACAATCACAAAAACAAATATTTAATTATTATCATTACTTTACCCAGACCATTTGGAAGAAGGGCCATGTGGATTATTCAATAGGTGTCCATGTGTCAGAAGAGTATGACTTATTCAAAGATGAGTCAGAATTACTTGTGTACTATATGTCTTTTTTTTTTTTTTTTTTTTATATGATGAGTTCTATTTTCCAACACTTGGTTTTAAGGGCTTTAATTTGTTATTTTCAGATTCTTCAGTCCATAATTATACTGCCATTTATTTTTAATATACATTGGTTTTTATGTAGGTACTTTATACAGTCAAATAAAAACATACAAGCAGTCCCTGGTTATCAGTGGCCTCAGTTATCGGCAATATGGTCTTATGGTGCTTGTCTAGTGCCGAAAATCAGCGCTTTTCGACACTGAAAATTGCCAAAATGCACCAATTTCCAGTTATCGGTGCCAATACATACCTAACAGGAGCACCATTTACCAATTAATGGCACCAAAATCCGGTTACCAGTCCTGATAAGCACTGAAAATCATTATCAGGGATTTTGCTTATCATCAATCCGCTGGAACAGAACCACCGGCCCCCACCAATAACCAGGGACTGCCTGTATGTTTTCATTTTCTCTCGTCATGTGGACTCCTTAAAGCTTTAGCTGTTCTATCAGCCTAATTGTTTCCTCAAATCCCTGCATGGGCCAGAATACAACATACTTCTACATTATTTACAGTAACACCCCAAACTTGCGCAATTTGAATTGCGCATATTCACAGGTACATGAACTTTTCATCAGAACCTAACTAATTGTTATACACAAGTTTTTCACAGACATGCGAACATTTGCGAATTCTCCAGAAAGTCAGCAAAAGTGTTTATGCTTAATTTTTTATGTAATTTATAAATTTTCAAGCTTTTATGTGTAAATTAAATAACAAATATAATAAAAATAATAATCCTCTCTCTTTCTCTCTCGAAATTAAATACTATATCATTAAATATAAAAATAATTCTCTCTCTCACAGAGATGAGAGAATTTTCATGGTACTGTTGTGCACAAAAATTTGTTCCCGCTGCTGATCCAGAGTGAACACGAATCTGCTGACTATGAAACACCAAACCAGTTGAACAAGTAACTAGTGGAAAACCCAACACATGTCGCACCGCAAGGGGATATAGGAACATGAAGGGGGAGTGGGAAGCAGGTATTTTTCTTGAGCATTGAGTAAAGTCTTCATATTCTAATATTGTTTAGAAAGTGATCTTAAGTTTTTTTTGTTGAACATACTGGGTTTGAGCATAAAATCTGCAGTTAAGGAAATAAGTGAAGTAAATATGAATAAAAGTGGTTTTCCTATAGATTATTAGATCTTATCCACAAACATGACTGTCCAAAAGATCAATACAAAACACTTTAGCAACAGTGTTTACTGTAATGTTCTACAATCTGCAAGTCACCTCTTATACAATAATAATAATAATAATAATAATAATAATAATAATAAAAAATAAACTTACATTTATAATAGCAAATAAGTAAAATTTTCAGTTCACTTGCATTATTGAGGTAGCAACCACAAACTGCTGCTTGGTGCATCTTCTGTATGTGAACATTCATAGATCTGTTATACGTATTTACTTATATTGCATGTTTGGGCCAACATCCATGGTGAATGCCGGCAATATGGGTGATGACAACCGAGTTTTTAGACACTTTAAAATTATGGCTATGCAGGCAGCCCCTGATTATTGGCGGGGGTTCCGTTCTTGGCATGTGCTGATAAGCACAAACAACCATTAACCAAAATTTGGCGAATTATGGCCACGTTACAGCGGCACAAATTGCCGATTTTACAGCTAAACCGGATCGCCAATAACTGGGGACTGCCTGTATGTGATTTTTTAAAATTACTAACACGATAAGAAAGATTCTGATATTTTCACCAATGTAACATTCAGATTCAGCTATTATTATAAATGAGGGATTACTTTATCCAGACTTCTGAGCCTAATAAAGACTCTTCTCAGGATTGTTACAATCAGTAAAATGATAGAAAGAAAGAATCAGATAAAAAACAATAACAGCACAGAGATAAAGATAAGATAGAAAAAACTGAAAGGAGAGAGATCGAGTGTGTGTTTCTGGGTAAGTGGAAGTCTAATAGACATACAAGTATATAGCAAATTAATTTTTCAGTTAAGTATTGTTTGGTGGTTTTGTTGCTGCATGAGGTTACAACAAAACGAATTTGCTGTGATTTGTATAATATTTTACCTGTCCAAGTGTGATTATTGTCAATGTCGAATGCCATGGTCATGAAAACTATTAATCCACAAACAATATTATGGTGTCGACACTGTAGTAAGTTAACATAACAGTCTATACCAAAGGTTTAAGGATGACGCTACCCATCCCTGTGGTAAGCGGTATACTTTTGGTAGGGGGTGACATGGGACACACACAAATACCAGTTACTTATTCCGTAACCTACCATCTACTGCAGCTTTAAGCCACTTAATACCCGAAAAAAGTTGTAAAACAGTCCTGTCATCAACAGCAGGAGACTTAATGTCACATTTACAGTTATTTACCATTATTTACTCCTTTTAATTGTGATCATAGCAAACTAGTGTTATGTGAATGGACGTTGATCAGTGTTAATATTGCTTGATCACTGACTAGCTAGCATTTATAATCATTAAAACATTTAGAGCAGGGGTTTTCAACCTTTTTCTACCCACGTACCCTTCGGGTATTCATAATCAGCCATGCACCCCTTCCCCCTGTGGAGAAAAAAAAAACATTCCCATGTGTATATTGAAAAAGTTCAATGAATTGACTACAATGAATTACTAGATATCTGTCTTGCCATAATTACATGACTAGTATAAAAAAAAAAATGCAAACAAAATCTAAAAAGGAAAAAATGAAAAAATACTACATAAAAATAACTTACAAAAATATAAATAAAAACAAATCGCCCAGAAACGGACCACGAAGAGCCATAAGTAAAACCTACATCTTTGAAGATATATAATAAAAGCAAGTAAAATTTGAGTATGAAACAACGATTAAGTTACATCACACCATCCACTTTGAAGATATATATTGAAAACCAGTAAAATCTGAGTATGAAACAATGAATAACAATTATATCACGCAATCTAATCACATTTCGTCTGCACAATCGCTTTCAATGATCCATCATTCACTTGTTCAGTTCAGTTCTGTAAGCCATCACACACCCTTATCAGCAAGCAAGTGCCATCACCACAACACCACTTTACACATATAAAAACCGATAGTGTTCCATTTCATCGAACTTCAGTAACGAGTCTGGGGCACATTAGTTTAACCTTGGTAATGCTACACATTTTTGCAAAAGCAGTGTTACTGAAATCATCAACAAAACATTCCCTATATACCTATATAATGTTTCATTAAAAAAAAAACCACAGAGACCAACCCTACCAAGCCAACAACACCAATCCCGAGTTCCTGATTGGTGAGTCGTATATATCTGACAACAGCTCCCATCTCTATTCCTGTCCAATACTCGCAAAAGTCAGCAGATTGTCAGTCACACAGTCTGAAGCATGCATCAGCCTATACTCCCTAATAACCAGTGGGCAAGGGCGTACCCCTGCCTACCCCTTGGTTGAAAACCTCTGATTTAGAGCCTTATTCCATTCCTTATTAAACGCTATTGTTGAAATGTTTTGTAACGATCTGGCAGACAGTCATGTCTGTTGATAAGAGACAATAATCTATAGGAAATACTAATTCATGAATACTGTACTAACTTCCTAAGCACGTTTATTCTCATTTTACACTCAAACCCAGTATGATCACAAAAATAACTTCACGATCACTTACTTGATGATATTAGCATAAGGAGAATTTACTCTATTCCCAAAGAAAACACCTACACTTCCCACTCATCCTTCCTGTTCCCACCTCTTTATGGAGCGAGACCTGTTGGGTCTTCCATTAGTTACTTGTTCAACTGCTTCAGTTTCATAGTCAGCACAGTCATGTTCACTCTCTGGATGGCTAAGGGAACGGACTTTTATGCACAATAGTACACATTGTTTGTTATTTTATGGTAAATAAATGATTTACCTAAAAATAAGTATGTGTAGTACTAATTTTCAAAAAATAATAATATAACTACTTATTACAAAATTCTTATGTGATACGTTTTTTAAATAAATAATCTGGACATTGTAGTCTTTCACAATAATAAATTCAGAAACCATTGAAGGATATGGTTATCCTGCCTCATAATATAGCAATGAAAGCCAAATGGAGGGAACTATATTAATGAAAGCCAAATAGAAGTAACTATATTAATGAAAGCCAAATAGAAGTAACTATATTAATGAAAGCCACAGAGGCAACATTTTTCCAGTTTAATAGAAAATATAGTATATAAATTTTACTGAACCCATAACCTTTCTGGGAGGTATTAGCCTTCTGTCTCTTCACTTTTTAAACAGTCAATCATGTGACGAGAGAATTAAGAATTTTGTAATGACTGGGAAATGAGAGTTTATGGCAGAAATGAAGCCATTTGTCTCCACCTTCCTAGTATCAACCACATCTAGTCTTTAATCTGCCTGATTGACATTCAGAAGTTGAGTGTCAATTCAAAAGGAAGTTTTCTCATCTTAAAGCTAATGTTTTTTTTGTCGGTTTCTAAGGTTAAGAAACTTGACATGTTCCAATTCTGTTTCCAAAAAGGGAGTCACTGTGTGTCAAGGTTGGGTCTTGTCTGTATCTAGTTTTCCCTGGCCTTCTAGATGGTATTAATTTATCATTACTATCTTCATGTATCTGAACTGAGTGTCCTTCAGTCTTCCACTACCAAGCCAGAGGTCAAAATGTTTTTGGGTTGTGTTATTATATGACAAAGTATTTAAATTCATCCAGGATGGCGGTCCCTCTCACCAGGAGGAGGAGCAAAACTGGTACCCATAGTAATAACTGCTTTGGGATCCTCATCTGGATACACATCATACCCTCAGTGCCTTAGATGTCGTCAGTCCATCAGACCCAGAACTGAAGGCAAGGTTTGACATGAAAATTTCACCTTGCTCGACTATGTCAGGTACTCCAGTTTTACGAGTGAAGAATCATGCCATGATAGAGGGAGAGGGAACCAAGAAAATAGAGGGAGAAGTAAAAGAAAAGTAAGAAGGATTCCCAAAGTTTGGTTGAACCCACTGCAGAGATGGAAGGTATAAAAGTGCATTCAATCCCTACTGTGTTCCTAAGCCCCCTACCTCTTTAAAGAGACTGGGATCAGTTGGATCTAATACACAAAACCTATATCCTACTCTACTGGTTGTACCACTGCTGGAGGTCAAATCATCGTACCTCGTAACAAGAAGAGTTCCAGACTCCTTTTCCTTTCTGGTCCAATTATATTGAGTTTTGACCACTAAAAATCCTAGTTTATTAGCAAGGCACCTTTCCATTTCATTAAATGTTGTTAACTGTACAATTTTGGCTCCAAAGGCCTCGATTTTACATTACAGTAATGACACCATTTCCCCACTTAACAGCTTCTCAGGCCATTTTAAAATGAGAAAAATAAATTATTCATTCATACAAACTTATCCCTACAATACAAAATAACCTGGAGCCCTCTCCCTGACCCCATTTCTTTTTTATGCTAATTCAGAAAACACTTGGAATGATTTTACTCAACTGAGGGTTGCTCTAGAACCCAGATATGAAAAATATGTAGTGAAAGTTTCTTTTTTATCTATATTTCAAGTGTACATATCTAGAAAATAAACTACAGCGTTGCACATTTAAGGCTATCATAAAGTGATCAATTTGTAGAGGAACACCAATTTTACATTTCAAAACCTGTATTTTTCAAAAACTTTAAATTGTCCTTTTTCTTCAGGTATAAAACTTTTTAGACACTGGTGCAAACTTTTAAAATGAACTAAAAAGAAAAGGGCATTTCCATAAGCAGGTATTTGCAGATTTTAGTACTATATGAAAACATGTTATCAACAAAATAATAATAATCATTAGATGCAATTTTACATTTCAAAACCTGTATTTCTCAAAAACTTTAGATTGTCTTTTTTCTTCAGGTATAAAATTTTTTAGACACTGCTGCATACTTTTATAATGAACTAAAAAGAAAAGGGCATTTCCATACATAAGCAGGTATTTGCAGAGTTTAGTATATGAAAATATGTTATCAACAAAATAATAATAATCATTAGATGCATTTGGTCAACGTTACACTATAAATAGGCATCAGGAAGTTCTTAATATCAAAAGCTAAATAAATTACCTCAATGGTCATGTTAAACTAAACTACTTTAACCCTTAAACGTCGAAGCGGTAAAAAAAAAAAATGTCTCCCGTGTGCCGGAGACGTTTCAGAGTGAGCGTGGGAGCGGAAAAAATATTTTTTTCAAAAAATCATAGCGCGCTTAGTTTTGAAGATTAAGAGTTCATTTTTGGCTCCTTTTTTTGTCATTGGCTGAAGTTTAGTATGCAACCATCAGAAATGAAAAAAAATTATCATTATCATATATAAATAATGCGATATATGATAGCGCAAAAACGAAATTTCATATATAATTGTATTCAAATCGCGCTGTGCGCAAAACGGTTGAAGGTAACAAGTTACTTTTTTTTCGTTGTAATGTACACTAAATTGCGATCATTTTGGTATATAACAAATTGTAAAACGATAAAAGCAACACAGAGAAAATATTATCACAAAATAATGCATGAATTCGTAACGCGCAGACGTAAACATATTTTTTTTCAAAAATTCACCATAAATCTAAATATTGTTCCTAGAGACTTCCATTTCTTTCAAAATGAAGACAAATGATTGAATATTACTATACTGTAAGAATATTAGCTTACAAATGCAGTTTTCGACCATATCTGACGAGTTAAAGTTGACCGAATGTCGAATTTTTTTATATATTTTTTTTATATGCAATTATTTCGGAAATAAGAAAAGCTACAACTTTCAAATATTTTTCGTTTTATTCTACATGAAATTGCGCACATTTTCATATATAAAACTCTATGAAATGCCTAATATGAAATGGAGCAAATATTCCGAGAATGGGACTTACGCATTTCGGAGATTTGTGGCGGAGAATCCGCGCGCGGAGGGAGGAAGGTTTTTTTTTTAAGTTTTTTTTTTTAATTCACCATAAATTTAAATATTGTGCTAGAGACTTCGAATTTGTTTCACGATGAAGATAAATGACTGAATATTACTAGACTGTAAGAGTTTTATCTTACAATTGCGTTTTTCGACCATTTCGGTAGAGTCAAATTTGACCGAACGTGTTTTTTTTTCTATTTATCGTGATTTATATGCAAATATTTCGAAAATGAGAAAAGCTACAACCTTCAACTATTTTTTGTTGTATTATACATGAAATTGCGCACATTTTCATATATAAAACGTTATGTAACGGCTAATTTAAAATGGTGCAAACATTGCCACAATCGCACATATGATTTTTTCGGAAGAGTTACCGCTCAAAGGCGGACGTAAAGAAAATGTTATTTTTTTCATAAATTCACCATAAATCGAAATATTGTGCTAGAGACTTCAAATTTGTTGCAAAATATTAAGATAAATGCTTTGAATATTACTAGAATATAAGCGTTTTAGCTTACAATTGCGTTTTTCGACCATTTCGGTAGAGTCAAAATTGACCGAAGGTTGAAAATTTGTCACTTATCAATTTTTTCCATATGAAAATATTTCAAAATTGATAAAAGCTACAACCATGGGTTGTTTTTAGTTGTATTGTGCATGAAATTGCGCACATTTTCATATATAAAACTTTATGTAACAGCTAATTTAAAATGGTGCAAACATTACCACAATCGCATGTATGATTATTTTCGGAAGAGTTACCGCGCGGACGTAAGGAAAAAGTTTTTTCATAAATTCACCATAAATCGAAATATTGTGCTAGAGACTTCCAATTAGTTGCAAAATTAAGTTAAATGATTGAATATTACTAAAATATAAGATTTTTAGCTTACAATTGCGTTTTTCGACCATTTCGGTAGAGTCAAAGTTGACCGAAGGTTGAAATTTTGGCACTTATCGTTATTTATATGAAAATATCTCAAACTGATAAAAGCTACAATCATGAGTATTTTTTTAGGTGTATTCTACATAAAAATGCACACATTTTCATATATAATACTCCATGTAACGGCTAATTTAAAATGGTAAAAAAATTATGTCAAAGTGACGAAATAATTTCCGAGATGTGTCACAGATACTTTTTAGTGCGGCAAGAAAGAAATTCGCGCTTGCGCGCCTGCGTAACGATTGTAAACAAAACAACACCTTGATCCGTGAACTCCCAGCATCCCCCAAGGCGCGTGATTCAAGAGTTTTTGGCTGGTAGGCCTAAAAGTATTTTTCAGCGAATTTTAAAAAAAACTTTTGTATGTCGACGTAAAATACGTCCAGTCGGCACCCGAGAGACAAAAAATGTCGACGTAAAATACGTCCAGTCGGCACCCGAGAGACAAAAAATGTCGACGTAAAATACGTCCAGTCGGCGTTTAAGGGTTAATAATAATAATAATAAAAACAGAGAAACCAGGTGCCAGTAACCAATTTAAACATGACTAACTTTACCTTTTTTAAGTAACTAATCCAAGTGTTCTTTTCTGTTGGATGTTTCGAATCTGTGTCAAGATCAGTAACCATGGCAATTCTATACCTTATGTATCCACGGTCACTGTACACAGGAGCCGTAAGAGGGTAAGTACTGAAAGAAAAGACACATCTTAAATTATGCTTTTTTTTACGAATACAAACCATTTTACTCAGTGCAATGCTTTTGGTGCAATGGTTATCTGAATTGTTCATAAAATAAGATTTACATGACCCTTTTAACAAAGGTGAAGCCTCTATTATCTGTCACTGTAACTGAAGTTATGTAAAAAATTAAAATGTTGATGTTGAGAGGACACTATATACAACATGAGGTTTGTACATATTAATGAAATGGAATTTTTACAATAAAATTAATGTTAATAACACTAAGCTGTATAATTCATTTAGCGCTAAATCCCAAAAACCCTTGCCAAAATTTACCACATTGGCAACCCTGTTACCTCCCATTCTGTCTGCCAGTTGGCAACACTGCCATTTGACAATTACAAAATCTTCCCTTGAAAATCAGTGTGAAAAGCAGATTGTGGGGTAGGATGGGTGGGACTAGATAAATTATACAAGGTGTATTATTAATATTAAATTTATCAAAATTCCATATTAATAATCACTACCTTAACATAACTTATCTAGCCTGATTAACCCTCTTATGCCGAAGCCCTAAAAATCAAAACCTCTCCTGTATGCCGGCGCCGGTTTGGAGTGAGCGCGGAACCGGAAAAAATAATTTTTTCAAAAAATCACAGCGCGCTTAGTTTTGAAGATTAAGAGTTCATTTTTGGCTCATTTTTTTTCCATTGCTTGAAGTTTAGTATGCAATCATCAGAAATGAAAAATAATATCATTATCATATGTAAATAATGCGATATATGGTAGCGAAAAAAATAAATTCATAGATAATTGTATTCAAATCACGCTGTGCAAAAAACGGTCAAAGCTAACGAGTTACTTTTTTTTTCGTTGTATTGTACACTAAATTGCAATCATTTTGATATATAATACATAGTAAAACAATAAAAGCAACACCGGAAAAATATTATCACAAAATGATGTACGAATTTGTAACGAGCGGACGTAAAAAAATGTTATTTTCAAAAATTCACCGTAATTCTAAATAATGTTCTAGACACTTCCAATATGTTTCAAAATTAAGACAAATGATTGAATATTACGATACTGTAAGAGTTTTAGATTAGAATTGCAGATTTCGACCATTTCGGACGAGTTAAATTTGACAGAATGTCGAAATTTTAATATATATATTTTTTCATATGCACATATTTCGAAGATGGAAAAAGCTACAACCTTCAATTATTTTTTATTGTATTCTTCATGAATTTGCGCACATTTTGATATATGAAACTCTATAAAAAGGCTAATATGAAAAGGAGCAAATATTAGGATAATGCCATGTACGTATTTCGGAGACTTGCGGCCGCGAATCGGCGCGCGGAGTGAAGGTAAATATATTTTTCAAAAATTCACCATAAATCACAATATTGTTTTAGAGACTTCAAATTTGTTTCAAAATGAAGAAAAATGACGGAATATTACTAGGCCGTAAGAGTTTTAGCTTACAATTGCGTTTTTCAACTATTTCGGTAGAGTCAAATTTGACAGAATGTGTTTTTTTTTCTATTTATCGTGATTTATATGAAAATATTTCAAAAAAAGAGAAAAGCTACAACCTTCAATCATTTTTAGTTGTATTCTACATGAAATTGCGCACATTTTCATATATAAAACTTTATGTAACAGCTAATTTTAAATGGTGCAAACATTTCGACAATTGCACAAAAAAATTCTGATTTTTTCGGAAGAGTTACTGCGCGAACGTAATTTTTTTTTTTCATAAATTCACCATAAATCGAAATATTGTGCTAGAGACTTCCAAGTTGTTGCAAAATGAAGGTAAATGATTGAATATTACTAGAATATAAGAGTTTTAGCTTACAATTGCGTTTTTCGACCATTTCGGTAGAGTCAAAGCTGACCGAAAGTTGAAATTTTTGCACTTAACGTTATTTATATGGAAATATTTCAAAAACTGATAAAAGCTACAACCATGGGTTGTTTTTTGTTGTATTGTGCATGAAATTGCGCACATTTCCATATATAAAACTTTATGTAACGGCAAATTTAAAAGGGTGCAAACATTAGGACAATCGCACGAAAAAATTTATCGTAAGAGTTATCGCACGAACATAAGGAAAAAGTTTTTTCATAAATTCACCATAAATCGAAATATTGTGCTAGAGACGTCCAATTTGTTGCAAAATGAAGGCAAATGATTGAATATTACTATAATATAAGAATTTTAGCTTACAATTGCGTTTCTCGACCATTTCTGTAGAGTCAAAGTTAACCGAAGGTTGAAATTTTTGCACTTATCGTTATTTATATGAAAATATTTCAAAATTGATGAAAGCTACAATCATGAGTATTTTTTAGTTGTATTGTGCATGAAATTGCGCACATTTTCATATATAATACTTCATGTAAAGGATAATTTAAAATGGTGCAATAATTATGTCAAAGTGACTAAATAATTTCCGAGATGTGTCACATACTTTTTAGTGCGATAAGAAAGAAATTCGCGCTTGCGCGCCTGCGTAGCGATTGTAAACAAAACAACGCCTTGATCCGTGAACTCCCAGCATCCCCCAAGGCGCGTGATACAAAAGTTTTCGGCTGGTAGGCCTATAAGTATTTTTCCGCGAATTTTTAAAAAAACTTTTTTGAGCCGACGTATGATACGTCCAATCGGCATACGGGAGACATTTTGACTCGACGTTTAATACGTCCAATCGGCGTAAGAGGGTTAACCACATTGAAAAGGAGGAGGGAATCTAATAAAATTTCACTTTCGGGCAGAATGGGAGGAACCAACATAATCGATTAATGGAATAGAAAGAAGAAAAAATTAAAAGGACATTAAACCAAAGAAATATAAATCATAAGGTGAGTTAATAACTCAACCCAAAGTTTAAGATACTAATAAGTCTCTAAGTCTCCTACCGTAATGCTGACAAACTGTGGTAGCAAAGGACAATGAGTAAGTGGATAGTCAGACCGTCTGTACAAAAATCAGGCGACTAACCAGGTAACAAGTCAGGTGACATCGGGGACAGAAAGGCTGTATCCCGATGATTTCACCCAGCACTAAAACCACTGGTGACACCTGCTCTCTCACAAATGTCTGGCGCTGAGAGAGAGGAGCACAGGAAAAATGATATTGTTATGATACAATAAAGTTTCATACATACTTACCTGGCAGATATATACATAGCTATCGACTCCGTCGTCCCCGACAGAAATTCGAATTTCGCGGCACACGCTACAGGTAGGTCAGGTGATCTACCGGCCTGCCGCTGGGTGGCAGGACTAGGAACCATTCCCGTTTTCTAATCAGATTCTCTCTTCCACCTGTCTCCTGCGGGGAGGCTGGGTGGGTCTTCAATCGTATATATCTGCCAGGTAAGTATGTATGAAACTTTACTGTATCATAACAATATCATTTTCATACATTCAACTTACCTGTCAGATATATTCATAGCTGATTGACACCCTTTGGTGGGGGGCAAGAGACAGCTAACTCCTGACTAGACAGGTAAACAACATATGTTGTAGGTATTTATAGACCTTGGTTCCTCTGTGTTTCTAGACGAAGGGTCGACTTCCTAGCTATTGCATTGGAGTCTGCTTCGTCTCAAGAGCCTTAGCAAGATAGTGATCTGTGGCCAAGAGTTCTTGTGGGTCTAACGATGGGGTCTTATCCACTTACTCCGTCGAGCCTAATTGGCATTTGTCAATGGGTGCTAATCTGCTTATATGACAATATGCCTATGCCTATTGGCATAACTAAGGAGTGCAACACCGATCCCGATCACCTGTTCCTAACATGAGGGTTTGCGCTAGAATTGAAAAAGTGTTATCCCCCAAACTCCTTTCAAACCTCAATAAAATTCCCTAAGTTAAAATAAATTCAACTCATATTAAAGGATCAGTGTCGGCTCCTTATCCCAGCAACGTATCCGCTGACACGTATAAACCAAGAGAGAAGGATCTCTCGTATGTTAACTTGACGTCCTTCGTGTAATGAGCAGTCAACACATAGTTGCATCTCTCATATGTTAAAGCTAATATGTCTTCCTGACATATTGTTACGAAAAGAACAAGAATTTGCAAAAGCTCGCACTTCATGAGCTTTTAAATTCTCAGCTGTTTGAAGGTACGTATCATCAAGTCACTTATGAAGTGCTTTAGAGATCACCATTGTTTCAAAGAAGACTAGGACTTTCTTTGAACTGGATCTCATCTGGTTGAAGCCTAGAGCCTGGCTTGCGCCTGGCTGGCGCCTCGCGCCTGCCTGGCTCCTTGCGCCTGCCTGGCTCCTTGCGCCTGGCTGGCGCATCCTGTTTGCCTGGCGCCTGGCTGGTGCCTCACACCTTGCCAGTGCCTTGCGCCAGCTTCGAGCTTGTTAAGAGTCTCGAGGAAAACTGGCGATGTCCACATCGGACACTTTTTCCCGATTTGTTCGCCTCTAGCGCACTGCGCCAGGTTGGAGGCCCGCTCCTTCTCCTCATCAGACAATGACAGTGTTCATATTGACTGTCTTTCTCTGGCGTCTTCACGCCTGTTTTGGCATTTGGCGCCTGACTGGCGCTACATTGTCCGAAAGTCCTGAAGATCCACCATCGTTTATCAGGAGACTGGAGAAAGGTGGAAGAAATTCTTTCACTTTGAGCTTTTGGCCTTTCCGGCAAGGGGAGGTGATTTTAGTCAGCTACATCCAGTAGACGATAGGAAATCTAAAAGTCCGAGAGACAAGTCTTCCTCCGAGGAGGATCCTTATTGAATACTTCCGTTGCTAACGAGTTCTCCTCCTACATGTCGATGAGTTTTCTCGTTGCAGAAGCTTCCCTATCCTTGCCCGAAGGAAGGGAAGGAGCCTGGAAGTTTAAAGAGATTTTGAGCTGAAATTGGTAGGACTCCTGATTTCTAGCTCTTAAATGTATCTCTCTGACCCTTTTGGGAAGTAGTTTGAGCCCTCATCGCGTTCCCAAGACTCTGTCAGTAAACGTTTAAACCTTGTCTTCTTCTGTAGATGACAACGTCAATACATTACCTGGACAACGAAATCTCTATCTGAAAGCGTTGATCCAGGAATAAAAGGCTTTAGTTCTTTTGCCAAACATAATATGCTGGCCAGAACCCATTGCTGAGTCTTCATAGAATTTGATTCCAGATTCTAAAGCCCAAAATTTCACTTGTCCTTTTGATCGTTTAGGACCAAGAGAAACATTTGATGAGGAGCAGTTCCATCTTGACGGAAAACGGAATCTGAGGCCCAAATTAAGATCTCCTACTCTTATCGTATAGAGGTATTGTATAAGATCCCGAAGATATTAATTCTCTACTATCTCTAATATTCTTTGTCGAGACAGAGTATATCTTTTTACTGTGTTCATTGATAGCATAAAATACCAAGGTGATTCTTCCTCCTGAAAGGGAAGAAAACCATTATGTGGTTCACAGAGGTATCGGAAGAGGACAGTTTCCCCTTTCCATCTAGCACGATCTGCAGCAACTCTATGTCTTTAGCATATTTGAAGGAATTATCAAGCTTCCCATGAAAAATCCTCTCATTCATATTTACTTCTGGTCAGTCTGCACGCAGACAGACCCAGAGTGGATAGATTTTTCAGGTCCAATATTTATAATAGATTCCGATAAAATCTCTACTCTCTTAGAAAAACCTTCCGACACATGCTGAGAGAAGAACGTGACCTCTGTGAATCCAACCTTTTTATTGCCAAAATGATGCATTCATCTTCTTCCTTTGACGCCCATTTATCTTAATATCTGTTAAGAATATATATAACTAGGGAAAAAAAAAAAAAAGACTTAAGTTTATTCCCCTATTTAAATTAAAGATGGCGTATCTTGCTACCTCTCTTGTTTCGAGGTAAAGGAAGCAAACTATAAGAAGCTCGTTCGTCTTCTACCTTGCGAAGAGATCTGTGAATACTTTCCGCAGGTTCTCACAACTCTTTCCAATAAATGTTAAACATACGTTAACAGTTATTATCGTCGATCAAGAGGGTTCTCACGGACGTGCAAAATCCCGCATCGAACCTGGTAAGGATCGTTACGTTCCGTGTCTGTTTCCAAATAGGTTAAATCGTGCTGCTCTGCCGAATTAAAACCTATAATACCGTCACATTGTGGTAAACGGCATTCATCTAGGAAACTCTTGTAAGGATAGTAGGAATTCTGTAATTAACCACGGTGTGTGCATAAGGCTTAACCGTAACCGTTATCTTAAGGTGAATTTTCTACTACATTCTTTCCTCGCCGAGGCAGAGAGAGATCCTTAGCAAAAGAAATAGTACTATGTTATTCATGTTTGCCTAAAAAATCCCCTCAATTCGTGGTTAAGTCCTTGATTGTAGGGGGAATGTACGGTGAACCATTTGATCCCTTAGGAGAGAGAGATGTTACCAACCTCTCACGACCGAGAACCGGATGGTACTGAATTGGCGTTACAATTACAGCCGTCTCGTTCACTGCCTGGCTGCATTCATTCTGAGTTGCCAGTTACTCCCTTCAATGAAGGAATATAATAAAATTATTCTCGAGCCTAAGAAAGCTCTCAATAATGCAAATTTAAGCCAAACAACCTTTGTTAAATACCGAAGCTGAGTAGGTATTGTCGAAACAAATCTTTTAAGCAAAGTCCTTACTATGAAAATCCTGTAAGGATATAGATAATTTCGTAGCGAACCAGAAAGGCAACTATGGTACGCGTATCTGACTTGTCATTCAGTAGTTGTATACACTAAGTCTTCTACGACATTCTTTCCTCTCCGACATGCAGAGAAAGAATGGAAATCTTACTCTCTTCGTTCTTTTCGTCAATAAACACGAATGAGTATTAGTCGAAAGAGATCGCAAATGACAACCGAGAATCGAAGAGAATCTCTCCAGCTTTTATTATCTTGGAGATAAGTCCGTATTTTACGCCTTTCTTATCTGGAAGAGCCTCTAATCAATGAATGAGAGCTCGTACGAATCTTGTTCAACTTCCAAACGATTGCCCCTCTTTCTGTAAATGGTTGGTTGCATTTTTTTTTTTTTTTTTTTTTTTTTTTTTTTTTTTTTTAGAAGGAGGATGATTTTAATACCCGCTTACTATTGAAATAATTCTCACAATTCTGCTCTATCTTCCATTCCTCAAGTTGGGAGAAGATTGAGCAACCGGAGGAGAGCGCTTCCTTTCGAAAGGTGAAGGGCTTTTAGCAGTACCGACTCTAACCTGACAAGGGCTACGGCAGCCTGTGCTACATCTTGAGTCCCTGCCAGGAAAAAGCCGAACTTGCTCTTGCCTTTATTGCATTAAGACTATCCTGACAAGGGCGACAGCCGCCTGTGCGACAACTCCCGTCCCTATCAGGAGAAGCCACGAATGTCTTTCACCTTTCGCTTGGAGGACTCTAGGCGGTTGTCAGGCTCTTCTTGTAGGAGAAAGAGCCTGGCGCTAAGCAGGAGTATCTTGCCTAGAATACTCCTGGCGCCTGGGAGGAGTATCGCGATCGGAATACTCCTCGTGCTCGGAATACTCCTGGCGCCTGGCAGGAGTATCGCGTTCCGAATACTCCTGGCGCCTGGGAGGAGTATCGTGCTCGGAATACTCCTGGCGCCTGGCAGAAGTATCGCTTTCCTAGGAGGAGTATCGTGATCGGAATACTCCTGGCGCCTGGTAGGAGTATCACGTTCCGAATACTCCTGGAGCCTGGGAGGAGTATCGTGCTCGGAATACTCCTGGTGCCTGGCAGGAGTATCGCGTTCCGAATACTCCTGGCGCCTGGGAGGAGTAACGTGATCGGAACGCTCCTGGCACCTGGCAGGAGTATCGCGTTCCGAATACTCCTGGCGCCTAGGAGGAGTATCGTGATCAGAATACTCCTGGATCCTAGCAGACGTATCGCGCTTGGAAAGTTTTTCTTGTGCGGAAGGTTTCGCGCGCCTGGAAAGTTCCGCGTTCGGAATGTTCCGCTTATCCGGAAAAAGATTCCCACTTGGAAAGTTCCAAGCGTCTGAAAGGCGATCCTCGCCTGGAGAGTTCTGTACGTCTGGAAGTTTCCGCTTGTGCAGAAGGTTCCGAGTTATTGTCAAATTCCGCTTATGTGAAATGTTCTGCACATTTGGAAAATATTCCTTCTTGGAAAATTCCAAGAGCCTGGAAGGCGATTCGAATCTGGAATCTTCCGCCTTCTGGAAGGTTCCGCTTGTGCGGAAGGTTCCGTGTGCGGAAGGTTCCGATCTCTTGTACACTTGTTCTTGCTTAAAATTCGACAATACTTCCATTTTCGTCCATAGCCCTCCCTTTCTTCTGAATGAGAAGGACTTCCACTTCCGATGAAGATCCTGGTTCATAGTGCTTCAGGCGCTTTGCGCCTCTATTCAGGCTCTTCAGGTGCTTTGCGCCTCGTTTCAGGCGCTTTGCGCCTGTTTCAGACGCTTTAGGCGCATTGAGCCTCGTTACCGGAGCTTCATGCCCGAGGAGCTAGAAGCTTAAAAGTTATATATATATGTGTAATCACTAAACGAGATCCATATAATTCATCATTCGATCAATATTCTTTAATATCTAATTCGTTATTCTCAGAATAGATATATTTTCATATACACGTACCGATGAGGAATTTATTGAAATAACTATTTCAAACCCCCATGTGATTAGTCGACACATCGACTAATCACATGTCCAGACAGATAATGGAAGAAGCGCAAATTGTCAGGTCAGGCAAACCAGTGGCTAGTCCTACTCAGAATCAACTTTGGGAGAAGCGTATTCGCCAGCGCAGACAACCCAGTGACTAGTCCAATGTCAGACTGACAATGGAAGCAGTGAGTGTCATCAAAACGGCCAGTCCTTATGTCATTGACACACATAAATACCTAACTGCCTAATTCCCATGTAACTAAGTCAAAATCTGCCCAAACGCTACAATGCAAAAAAAAAAAGGGTAGCGACCAACGTAAAACAAGACTACTACCTAATTCTTGTCTGATGACCTGTCCTGCCGTCACCAATGGCCCAAAGAATGAAGGTTGCCTAGAACTAGAGATACATCCCTCAAATAAAAAGATGCAAAAACAGAATTAGAACACCAAGTAGCCGCCTCAAGCACCTTGGTGACAGAGACGGTTTTCATAAAGGCTACTGATGTAACTACTGCTCTAATACTGTGCTCTCAGCACCTGGTCTTCATGGGCAACTGAACCACCAGTTTTAAAAATAAGATCTCTTGAGGAAAAAGGATAAACCATTCTTTGACATAGGTCTCTCAACATTTCGGGGTGAAACAGATGTTGGGACGACCATGAAAGTTAATGTGACGTAAATAGCATGAGAGCGCCCAAACAAACCACTCCCATTCATCCCTCCACCAATTTTGTTTTTTCTCTCTCTCTTTCTCACACAAACCTTGAAGACATTGTCAAATTTAAATTACCATTACCACTCCTCCATATTACCTCCGTTACATTTGACAATGTCTCCTTACACTCGCAACACCCACATTAAATTGCTTTCCACAACACCCAAGGATGCTCGGATGCAGGCCCCAAATCTTGTCTTAGGACCCCCATACATTCTCTCAGTTACATCGCCATTCACTTCTTCCAAACCACTTACATTCATATTCCCATTATCTCCCTCACTACTATCATCCCAAGTCTCATTCACTACTCCACCATCATCATCTAGCTCTGGTCCCAATATCTCCCCTATTTCTACTACCAAACCACTCAGTTCATCAATACTTCTGCCAAACTCTTGTAAAGACTTATCCATACTATCAACTACCTCCTTACTACTAGGTTTCCTCCCCACTGAAGTCTCATTTATCCCTGTTAATTCAAACCCACATACACAATAGGTATAATTCATTCTCTCAAGGTCATCCGTGCTACACGCACCCTACCACTAACACCCTTATCATGCCGTTGACGCTTCTTCCTTCCACTGCCTTTCTCTACACTTCCGCTTCCTTCCATACTCAACCAACACTAACTGTCGATCTCCCAGACTCATTTGTTCACAGACACTTGGCTAATACTTATTCACCCTCAACCATTCACTCACTGCATTCTCCCGAACATACTGTGGTACTTCCCTCCACTGACAGAGCTGGTTAATGTGACCTCATCAATCCCCCACCTACTCGCAATTTCCCCAAAACACAACTAAATCCACTCGGTCCCACTTCCAAAATCTCAAAAGGCCCTTCAAATTTCTCCCTTACCTTATTCACGTTCATTCTTCCTAACTCGACCACCTCTTTCAACACTTTATCCCCAATCTTAAAGCTTTCAAACCTTTCACTCTCTTCCACAAATCCCAATCACTCTCTGACAGACCCAACTGTGGACTAACAATCCTTTTAAAATTCAACATATATTTACAAGAAGACATACTTATACTCTTCTGCAGTGTAACGTTATATATTCACACTGCACGTCCTACATACATATCCCAGTCATTGTCGCCTTTACTCATCAATCGCAAAATCTCAGTCAACATTCTAACAGTCCTTTCAGCCAAACCACTCGCACTGGGCAAATACAGAGTAGAATACACACAAGCACAACACCCCATTCCTTCAACATTTCTACAAATTACCATCCCACAAACTCAGGTCCATTGTCACTCAACATTTTTGCTGGCTTATACACACACATAGGCAACATCACTTGACTCACCATTTGTGCAACAGTTTAACTCCTCTTATCTTTGATGGGAACCACATAGGCACAATCACCACATGTCCTCTCGCAGTCCTAGGCAAAGAAACACAATCAATCACAAGCATTTCAGATGGCTCTTTCATCTGCAATCGCAACACAGGCGGACTCGCATGCACACACCGTTACTTTCCCCTCTGACAGTCTTCAAATGTGACAGCTACATCCATACAAATCTTAGTCAACCCAGGCACAAACAATCTCTCATGCATTCCCACAACTTATTTTTTCCCATATGCCTAAAGCAATCATGCACCAATAAACACATACTCACACCTGACTCAACAGAAAACACCAGCACATACACTTCCCTGTAATACACCCCTTCCTGATGTAAAAAGTACACTAAGTTTTTACACACTACAAACCGTTTAGCAACCCTCTGATATACATCCAACTCACATGGCCAATCTTCCACACGCACTCCCCCCAAAACACATTTTCGCAACATACTTATCTCCAGGCACTTGTCTTGCATTTCCTCAATCTCTTCCTCACTCAAAAAATCATTCTCACTCCTAGCAATATCAATCATACCCACAAAGTTCCCTACAAATATATTACTATCTTGAAGCCTAGCTACTACATTCAAGAAAGCCGTAACTTGCCTGCTCCCTTCCTCAAGAGGCATCTGGTAATAGCCCCTTACCAAACCTAATTTCATGAACACACTCATCCCATGCATCTTATACACACAATCAGACACCACATTCATCGAGAATCGCTCCTTCACAGTCACTTCCACACACATCCTCAAACTTCCATCTGGCTTACGTACTGGGACTATGGGACTATTCCAAACACACTCGCTCCTCTCGATTACTCCCACTCTCTCAAGTTCCTCATACTGTTCCTCAATCTCTCGGGTAATAGGTGCAGAAAAGTGTCATGGACGCTGATATAACAGGGTATCATCTTCCAAAATTATCTTGAGTTCGGGAAGCTTAGATCCCCCAAAATCCTCATCACCCTGACTCAATGCACCCCACCTATCCCACATCATCTGCCTCAACCGGTTCCTCTTGCCATCACTAACATTTTCATCCACCTCAATTCTTTCTCTCAACTCATCACTTTCGTGCTACCTGTCATCACCTGCCATACCTTACATATCTTTTGTCGTCCACATTCACCAACGTACATATATAACACCACCACACAATCACCTTTACGTATACCCCACACTCGCTTTTTCCTGACACTCGGCAATAAGGCTACAAAAACCCAAGGATTCTCCATATCTAAAATCCTGTTGTATACATGCGCGCTCGCTCTTACCAACTTGTTTGCATCCGCACCCTCAACCACATATGCACACTTGTCACTTCTGACAATCTCAAGACTACCTGGCCACGCAACTTTCACAGTAACAACTTCTCTGACTTTTAGCGGCACTTTTACACTCTCTTTCGCAACCAATGCCCCCCCCCCCCCCCCCCCCCCCCCCCCCCCCCCCCTTCCATATTTTATTGTTTACATACAACTCTCCACATATATTCCCTTTCATATGCAATTCAATCATATTCATGCTCAGACGGACCACCATCCTACACCTCTTCAGGAACCTATACCCTAACAACATATCATACTTATTACTCATTCCCTCAATCACATAAAAGTCACTTTCATCCATCACTACCCTTTCGATTTCTACATTTCCACGTAACATTTCCACCATAGGCATACCTAATTCCCTATTCCTCGTACCTCCCCCTTACATTTCCTTATTTCACACTCACTCTGCAACTTGTCACATCCATTCTTAAAAAGAACATTGACACTGTACCTGGTATCAATCAAAGCAACCAAACGCACCCCTTTGCACCTCACTTTTACACTCATACATTCATGAGCTATATCCCCAAACCCTTTTTCATGCAACAATTCTTCACGCACATGCATCACTCCTACTGCCCACACACCAGAGGACCCACCCAACGGATCACCTTTGAACCTAGTTTCCTGAAATCCCAGCCTGACTCATCCTCTTTTGCCTTCACACACTTGCTACATGACCTTCCATTCCACATACAACACATTTTGCACTCGGTTCCTTACACATCCTAGCATAATGCCCATTCTTTCCACAATTACCACAAACCTCGGTCACACGGGTATCCCGACATCCAATCGCTATATGTCCAACCTGCCCACAAGTAACACTTAATATCCCTATCTTTCTTATGTTCACTCACCACATGACCCGTCTGTCCACACCCAACGCTCACCAACATACATTCTTCTTTGTCCTAGCTTTCTACATCTGTAACACTGCTGCTCTCGTTCTCAGCTTTTCTAAAACTTCCTCCCTATAGCTCTTAAACTCTGGTATACCTTCAGCTACTTAAGTCCTAACATTAACACTTCTACTCTCTTTCATACACCTATTAACTCATAATCTTCTCCTATTTCTAAAATTATATTGTTATGTTACAATAAAGTTTCATACATACTTACCTGGCAGATATATACATAGCTAAGACTCCGTCGTCCCCGACAGAAATTCAAATTTCGCGCCACTCGCTACAGGTAGGTCAGGTGATCTACCGGCCTGCCCTGGGCGGCAGGACTAGGACCATCCCCGTTTTCTATCATATTTTCTCTCTTCCACCTGTCTCCTGCGGGGAGGCTGGGTGGGCCTTTAATTGTATAGATCTGCCAGGTAAGTATGTATGAAACTTTATTGTAACATAACAATATCATTTTCATACAATCAACTTACCTGTCAGATATATACATAGCTGATTGGCACCCTTCGGTGGAGGGTAAGAGACAGCTACTATATGGAATAGACAGGTAAACAACATATGTTGTAGGTATAAATAAAACCTTGGTTCCTACCTGATAGGTGGTAGACTTCGTGGGTGTTTGCCCAGTAGTCTGCATCACCTCAAGAAACTTTAGCGAGATATATGATCTATGGCCAAGAGTTCTTGTGGGTCTGCCGATGGGGTCTTATCCGCTTACTCGGCAGAGCCTGAAAGGACTTTGTCAATGGGTGCTGATCCACTTATATGACAATACACCTTATGAAGGAGCACACAACCAATCCCGACCACCTGATCCTAACCATATGTTAGAACTAAGGATTGTTCCGAGTTATCCCCGAACTCTTCACAACAACCGTAACTCAAAAACCACTACGCACACATACATAATTTCTAAAAAAAAAAAATTATACTCATCTAATTAGATATGACAAGATTCTCTTACTGAACAACATAGACGGCGCCCGTGCTAAACCAAGTCCTCCATTGTTCGAGCGAGACTCCAGTCCATATCCAAAAGAAAGAAAAGTATATACTTTTAAGGATTGGTGTCGGCTCCCGTACCCAGAATCGTATCCGCTGATACGAAAGGACCCAGAGAAAAACACTTCTCATATGTCACACGAACGTCTTTCAAGTAATGAGATGCTAAAATACTGAGTTTGCATCTCCAAAACATGTTCGTATCTATGATGTTTTTTTAAGGCGACATATTCTTATGAAACGAGAGAGACGTCGCTACTGCTCTCACTTCATGAGCTTTAACTTTCAACAGTCGTAACTGTTCGTCAGAACAGACCTTATCGCGTCTGTAATGACGTTCCTCACAAAGAATGCCAGAGCATTCTTGGACATCAGTCTTTGTGGGGTCTTTTACCGCGCACCAAAGACCTTGTCTAGAAGCCTCCCATCTGATGCTTTCTCTGAATGTAGAACTTTAGAGCTCTTACAGGGCATAGAGATCTTTCTGCTTCTCTTCCTACGAGACTCGATATGCCTTTGACTTCGAATGACTTAGGCCAAGGATTCGAGGGATTCGCATTCTTAGCTAAAAACAGGGTCTTAAACGAGCAAATAGCTGAGTCTCCCTTGAAACCTACTTTATCTTGCAGAGCATGTAATTCACTAACTCTCTTTGCCGTAGCTAAAGATAATAGGAATAGGCATTTTCTGGTGATGTCTCGAAATGAAGCCAGATGAGGAGGTTCGAATCTTTCAGATGAAAGAAACTGAGAACCACGTCTAGGTTCCAGTTCGGAGGGGGACCGACCGTTCCTTCGACTTTGAAGTCTCAAAGGACCTTATGAGATCGTGGAGATCTTTATTATCTGCCAGATCTAATCCTCTATTCCTGAAGACTGCCGAGAGCATACTTCTGTATCCCTTTATTGTGGATACAGCTAGATGAGATTGCTCTCTCAGGAATAGAAGGAAATCAGCAATTTCCGCTATAGAGGTAGTGGAGGAGGACAACTTCTTAGTTCTACACCACCTTCTAAAAACCTCCCACTTCGACTGATATACTTTTGTAGTGGAGGTTCTGCGTGCTCTCGCGATCGCGCTTGCAACTTCGCGAGAAAAACCCTCTCGCTCTGACGAGTCTTTTCGATAGTCGAAAGGCAGTCAGAGCGAGAGCGGGGAGGTTTTGATGATACCTCTTGAAGTGTGGCTGTCTGAGAAGATCCATCCTTCTTGGTAGGGATCTTGGAAAGTCTACGATCCACTCTACCACCTCCGTGAACCAATCTTGGGCCGGCCAAAAGGGGGCTATCATGGTCATCCTCGTCTCCTTTGACGCCACCAACTTTTTTAGTACTAGTCCCAGGATTTTGAATGGAGGAAAAGCATAGACGTCTACGCGAGACCAATCTAGCAGGAAGGCGTCTACCATAAGAGCTCTTGGGTCTTCCACGACCGAGCAAAAGACTGCCAGCCTTTTGGAGATGAATGTGGCGAAGAGATCCACATGAGGTGTCCCCCACAGCGACCAGAGATCTTGACACACCTCCTCGTGTAGGGTCCACTCTGTATGAAGGACCTGGTTCCTCCTGCTGAGTCTGTCCGCCCTCACATTCTTTACTCCCTGAACGAACCTTGTCAGAAGGGAGATGTTCCTGTGAGACGTCCAAAGCAAAAGGTCTCTCGTCAGTTCGTAAAGGAACGAGGAGCGAGTCCCTCCCTGTTTTCGAATGTAGGCAAGTGCGGTGGTGTTGTCCACGTTTACTTGCACTACTTTGTTTCGACACCAGAGGTTCTAGACTCTTCAAAGCCAGATGCACGGCGAAGAGCTCTTTGCAGTTTATGTGCCAAGACACCTGCGCTGGTTCCCAGGTGCCTGACACCTCCTTCGAGCCTAATGTTGCTCCCCAACCTTTCTCCGACGCGTCGGAGTACAACACTAGGTCTGGGTTCTGGGTCCTTAGAGAGATCCCTTTGTTCTCTTCCAGAGGGGGCAACCACCATTCCAGGTGCGGTCTTATCTCCACTGGAATGGGAAAGGCGTCCGGAACGTTGTCCAGTTTTCCAACTCCAAGACTTCTTGAGGAAGAATTGAAGCGGACGTAAATGAAGTTCTTCCTAGAGGGAAGAACTGTTCGAGCGAGGAAAGGGTCCCTAGAAGGCTCAACCATTCCCTCGCCGACGTCTGTTCCTTCCTTAAGAAGAGAGGAGAGACTATCTGCAAACCTTTTGCGATTCTCTCTTGCGAAGGAAATACTCGAAAACCCCGAGAATCCATCTGAATCCCCAGATAGACTAAGTTCTGTCTGGGGGTCAGCTGCGACTTCTCGAGGTTCACGAGCAATCCTAACGCTTTGATCAGATCTAAAGTTAACGTCAGGTCCTCCAAGCACTGTCTCTCTGATCTGGCCCTGATGAGCCAGTCGTCCAGATACAGAGAGATATTTACTCCTTTGAGGTGAAGAAACCTCGCCACATTTTTCATCAGGCTTGTGAAGACCTGAGGAGCTGTGGACAGGCCGAAACACAAGGCTCTGAACTGAAAGATCCTTCCCCCCGTCATGAAACGGAGGTACTTCTTCGATGAAGGGTGGATCGGGACGTGAAAATAGGCGTCCTGGAGATCTAGAGACACCATCCAATCTCCTTGTCGCAATGACGCAAGGACTGAGGCAGAAGTCTCCATCGAGAACTTCTCCTTCCGAACAAATTTGTTCAGAGAGCTGACGTCTAGTACTGGTCTCCAGCCTCCCGAGGCCTTCGCAACCAGAAAAAGGCGATTGTAAAAACCCCGGGGAGTTTTGATCCAGTACTAGTTCTATCGCTCTCTTGTCCCACATTTGTTCCACCATCGATCGAAGAGTATCCCTCAGCACAGGATCCTTGTACTTGGCTGTTAGTTCCCGTGGTATTGACGTTAGGGGAGGAGTGTTCAGGAAAGGGATACGATATCCCTTCCTTATTACAGACAACGATGACGCGTGCTGCGTTTATAAGTGTCCAGGCCTCCACAAATCCCAGGAGCCTGGCACCTACTGGTGCTTGGAGGAGAGAAGCATCACTTTCCCTTTTTAAAGGGACGAAAGGCAGACCTACCTCTCTTCTCAGGAGCCTTCCTTCTTGCGGGAGGTCTGGAGGTAGGGCCACCTCGAAAGGGCTGAACCGATGTACTAGGTCCTTTCTTGTCAGGTGTAGAAGCAGTCTTCTTCTTCCTTGCTGACTGCGTCAGAAGGTCCTGAGTCGCCTTCTCAGTTAATGAACGAGAAATGTCCTTCACCAACTGAGAAGGGAACAAAAAGTCCGACAAAGGCGAATACAGCAGCGCTGCCCTCTGAGCGTGGGAGACTGCCTTGGTTAAAAAGGCACTATATACCGTCCTCTTTTTTAGAAGACCTGCTCCAAACAAAGAGGAGATCTCAAACGAGCCATCCTGCACCGCTTTGTCTATACAAGACAATATGCACAAAAGGACTTCTTGGTTCGATTCCTTCAGAATCATGGGCTTTCTTGGGACATCACCCCAAGGGACCAATCTAAGAAGTTGAAAACTTCCAATACATGAAAGAGTCCCTTGAGGAGATGGTCCAGTTCAGAAATGCCCCACGTAATACGTGCCGAGTTCAGACCTTGTCGACGTGAAGCGTCAACTAAGGTCGAAAAGTCCGCTTCTGACGTAGACGGAAGAGCAATACCCATATTCTCTCCCGTCTGATACCAAATGCCTCTTTTACCAGCTAGTCTCGCTGGAGGCATGCAGAAGACCGTTCTGACTAAGTCCTTCTTAGACTTCATCCAAGAGTCTAAGGACTGCAGAGCCCTCTTCATTGAAATGGCGGGCTTCATTCTGAGAAAAGACGAAGACTTCTTCGTCTTAGCACTCGAAAACAGAGCGCGCGGAGAAGGAGGAGCGGCAGGAGTTAAGTCGTCTCCATACTCCTCTAGAAGCAAGGCAGTCAAAACTTTATAGTTCGACAGTCCTTCTCTTCCTTGATATTCTTCGTCCGAGTTTAATTCTAACTCGGGATCTAAATGAGTCTCCGCTCCCAACTCCGTACGTTCTTCCTCTGGAGGAGACAAACTCCTAATAGGAGAGGGGCTAAGGGAATGATATTCCTTCCTCTTCCCCGCTTTAATAGCCCTGGAAGGCGCCAAAAGCTCAGGCTTCTCTCCATAAATAGAAGACGCTTCCCGCTTGGATGACGCTTCTCGTCCGCCAAGCGTCCTGGCTGACGCCTCCCGCTTACGTGGCTGCTGACGTCCGGATGACGCCTCGCGCCTGGAAGACGCTCCGCTCTCAAAAGGCGTCCTAACTGGCGCCAAAATATTGGTTGTAGCTTCGCGTCTACCATCAGCTTTCAAAGACGCTTCATGCCTAAAAGACGTCTCACGTCTCTCTGGCGTTACGTGTCTTCCGTAAGCTCCCGATCTCGCTCTCGAACCCGAAGCTTCTGCGATATGTTTAGAAGCTTCACGTTTGCATGACGCTTCTCGCTTAGCAGGGGAGAGGGGACGAGACTTCTTGATTGGAAGCGCAACGTCCTTCCTACGAGGCGCTAAAACTCCCACCAAAGAGGCCAGTTGTTCTTGTACTGCCATGATAATCTTCCTTGAAGCTTCTCCCACGTCAACTGCATGACGCCTTTCGTCATCAATCGGGGGAGAAGTAGGAAAGGGTTCTTCTGCGTCCTCGTCGTGTGACGCTGACGCCACCTTCGCCTTCTTAATAGAAGAGGAGCGTCATCTGAGAAACGCTCTGGGCTGGGCTCGAATCAATTTCGGGTTCTATCAAATGCCGTTTCAGAGGCCTCGATAAATCCGACTCCTTCCACCCTCGTTTAGGTGAGGGAGAGGGAGAGGATGAGAAACACTCACGAAGGACGCTTTTTCTAAAGCGCCCTTGAGCAGCCTGCCACGAAACAGAGCTTGCTGAAGGGACGTCTGACCGTTGGGGATTCCCCACGACCTCCTTAAGGCTTTCGACTTTCCTTCTCCTCTGGGCATGGGAGCTTGGAAGAGGTCTAGGCCTGGGAGCGTCGCAGGGACGATCAAACGCCCCCTCCACAACACTGGGAGAACTCACTTCACTGTAATGCTCACTTTCACTAGCCTTACCTTGTAAGTCCGCCATTTTGGACTTCATGTCTCGAATAGTAGCTTTCAGATCGGCGATTTCCGAGGCCGATTCCGAAAGTACACTTTGTGAATTAGACACATAAGTGAGAATCTAAATCATTAGGATTAGAATAAGTATCAATAAAAGGCTCAATAGGCCTTGAACTCACACCTTTCAGACGTCTAACCCTATCCCTCTCTAACTTCTTCAAATAAGAAGTTAAAGTCTTCCACTCTTCTGCATTTAATCCTTCGCATTCATGACAAGTATTAGTAGCAGAACACTGAAACCCCCTTCATTTACGACATACAGTGTGAGGATCAACCGAAGCTTTCGGTATCCTCACCCTGCAGCCTACATTCACACACATTCTCACACTCACATTTGAATCAGACATACTGAGAAAAATCCAAAAAGCAATTCCAAAAACAGTCCACAGAAGCGAATGCCAAAAACACGATCCAGATACGTCACCAAAAAGCCGATAAACGATGATCAAAGGATGAAATAAGAATCTAAGTCAGGAGGTAATAGCAACAATGTTGATACCACCGGCGACAGAGAAAATATGATAGAAAACGGGGATGGTCCTAGTCCTGCCGCCCAGGGCAGGCCGGTAGATCACCTGACCTACCTGTAGCGAGTGGCGCGAAATTTGAATTTCTGTCGGGGACGACGGAGTCTTAGCTATGTATATATCTGACAGGTAAGTTGATTGTATGAAAATGTTGTTCCAAGTTAACCTTTCATTCATTCATTGCATTTTCTTCTTACGTTTCAGATTTACAAACTCATACACACACTCAGGCACTGTTGCCAACAACTTCCTCACTAACTCTATACACTCATTTATCCCTTCGTCCCCAAACTCTTTCCTACCTAATTATTTCCAACCTGCACACATACACTGACGACAACTCATCAACATTCATTCTTGCCTCTTCAAAATCATGTTTTCTCCTATACCTAACGCTACTCTTAATCCTCTTCGCCTGTTCCATGATCCTGGCTTTCACACTCTCATACTACACATTCCCTACACTCATCATTACCCCATACATAATCAACAAAAATCCTGTCAAGAAGTTACCCAATTCTCTTGTTAGCCACACCATACTTCTCATATTCTTTAAAAAAAGTCCCCTATATCCCTACTACCATATTCCTCGTATTGTGCACATCGGGATACCTCTCTCATATACACAGCCTATCGTACTTCCTGCTCACTCTTACTCTCACTTTCACTACTTCCATTCTGATTCCTCTTAACCTCTTCCGAATACAATGAATCAACTTCCATACTAACATCCATGCTCTTGATTACACTCTTCTTACCCTTCTTTCTACTTACCTGTCTCCACTCACCCCTATCTAAATCACTCTCAGCCCTTTCCCAAATGTATTCAGTCCTAGCCTCATCCTGTCCATCATCCTTACTAGCCTTCTTTTCCTTAGTCTTCTTCATTTGCTCAGCCCCTTCTTATTCTTGTCCTTATCCTGTGTCTTCCCCTTCTTTCCCTTACTTATCACAACCAAATCACCTTCGTCACTCGTACTCTCATCCACTTGTTCTTTCACTTTCTTAATTGCCCCTGGCCCATCACAAGACCCAGGCCTCCCTCCTACTGCTCCCTCTCCCATGAATCCCTTCATCACCTCCTGCACTGCATTTATCATTACTCCGAATTTTTCATCCATTTTCTCAACCATTCTCTCTTCCACTCGTTTCACCTCTTCTTTCATTTCCACTTTCGCACTCCTTAGTATTCCTCTCATTTCTTCTCACTCGCTCCTCAGCTCATCAGATGCTAACCTCAACCTCTCATTCTCTACTTCCAATTGTCCTCTCACTTCTCTCTTCAACCTCAACTCCTCCTTAAGCCTCTACTTCCGTTATACCTCCCATATTCATTTTCCTTCACCAATCATATAACCCACCACACCAACCGTCCTACAGCTGCCACACCAGCAGCCCCATGTTGGGCGCCAATATTGTGGCGGAAATACTAGCTGTAAAACTAAAACTCACAAAACACTTGTACTCACCATATACTTGACGTATTCAGGGCAAGGAGCTGCTGTGCTGTCTACTGGATATAGCTAGGCTAGGCTAGCCATCTTAACACAATGCACAAAGAACAAAACAAGGACAACAACCACACAACAATTCAATGACTATATAAGAAAAGACCACTTCACAAATAATCAATATCGACACCAAAAAACCATAACACGACAAATCAACATACCACCTACATCATCAAGGAACCACAACAACACTCAACTCACAACTCCAACAACTCATCCACAACATAACAGAACTCACAGGGCAACAAACCAAAAAACACAGGCACAACAATGTTCAAACATACATCAATAATATTTCAAAGAACAACTTCAAAACACACAAAATAACTGACCATCAATAATATTTAAGACTGCTGCCAAAAAACTGACTCCACCACAAGCTCTGATCACAGACTCCCTCACCTCTCCTGACTCACGTAACAGATGCCCGCCACCGATATACTCGGCGATCGCCATAACAGTCACACGCTTATACCCACCATCAAACCACTCCCAAACAATTTTGCTCTCTCTCTCTCTCCTGACGTCATCAAATTTAAATTGCCATTACCATTCTTCCATAGCATGTCTTCTTCCCAGTGCAGGGGAGTGGGACAGGGACCTTGTACATCGACTTTTTCCATCAAGGCCTTAAGAGCGGAATCCAATTTCATCAATGCATTTGCTAAATACCTGAATTTCTGAAAGAACCTAGAGTTGAGGCTGGCAATGGGAACCTGGAATAAGAGTAAATGGCATAGAAGCAGAAGGGCTAAGGATCAGAGACGATACAGGAATCTAAGGTGAGGAGACAACACTATTTTCTACCAAATCTGCAACTTGCACAGGCTCTAAGCTAGCCCTATTCATGGCTCTAATAGCCGCTTTCCTTTTCCTGTCTTCACCCATTTTTCCTTGATGGGACCTAAAGACCTTCCAGTGCTTATTGTCCCTGTCTTTTTATTTATTCTAAATAATTCATATCCTCATTACAATCCTGTACCTGACATTTGACACAGTTTGTATGAGAATCATAGCAAGATTTTGCTAACTTAAGTCTTGCAACCTTAAATGCAAAACTTAACGCTCGACGAGCTAGAGTCAGACATCCTTAAGTTAATTAAGTTAACCAGAGCTAACAACTAATTAATCTTTGATCTCTACAATAAGAGTAGAGTTCTTCACCACAACTCTGGAAAACAATCCAAAAAACAACGAGGTAGGCTGCTGTAGACCACCAATAAGTCAGGAGCCGGCAGAAAAAGAAGTGAAGGTCTCTGTCTCATTGTTAATAAGAGCCCCTGAAAGTGGGCGGCCGCCTTACCTGCACCTAAACAAATGCTAGCTCTACAGTAATACCCCGAACTTACGTGAATTCACAATAGCGAGAACTTTTCATTGGAACCTAATTAATAATCATACGCAAGTTCTTCAAAATAGCATGAACATTTGCCAATCCTCCACAAACACTGCAAAACCCTACAAAAGTGTTTAAGTTTAATATATTATGTAAATTTTTAAGCTTTAAAGCCTTTCTGTATAAAATGTTTATTAAAAATGTATTAAAAATTTTTAGGCTGTCATAGGTAGGAAACTCTTAACTCTGTAATTACTTAGTAAGTTACTTATATAAAAATGGCACTTAATGCTGTGAGCGGAAATTTAATGAAAAGCAACTTTGGGAAAAAAAAAAGGATGATACATAAATATAGGAATTAAAATAATGGAAGGAAGCAAGGGCAGCAGACTACTCACCATAACAAGACTGACAGCAAGAAGGTTGTCGGATGTCAGAACAAAAGCAGCTATGTACCAATAACAAACGCCAGACATCCGTGAAGTTAACCAGAGCTAACCAACTATCTATTCTTTGATCACTACAACAAGAGTAGAGTCCTTGATCAAAACTCTGGAAAACCATCCCAAAAAACAATGAAGTACTAGTTGCGAGCCAGCAGAAAACTAATTAAAACTCTCTGCCTAGTTGTTCCTCATAGCCTCTAGAAGTGGCTGGGGCATGTTACCTAAACCTAAACAAATGCTAGCACTACTGCAAATTTTGAATTTTTAGGCTGCCATAGGTAGGAAGCTGTTAACTAAGTAATTAATTGGTAAGCTATTTATATAAAAATGGCACTTAATGTTATGTGACAAACTGCAAAGATGGTCAAGTCCTCAAGAGAAAGCAGCACAACAGAAGAGGAAGGTGTGCAGCTGAAGGAGTACGTACTGGTTTCCTGTCAAGATGTGGGGGTTGACAGACAATAAACAGTGACTTTTCTCTCCTTGAATTGATGAGCTTTTATTTTCACGTCTGCTTTTGCCCAGGGTAAGACCATTTCATGATGTATGGGCTGTTAACTAATACTCTTGAATATGTACACTAAAAGAGAGAATATTAGGGAAAAATAAAGGTACTACTTGAGTAAAGGACTTGAGGGGAGTGGAAAACACTTTCCAAATCAATGGGTCAAACTCTGAATGTGCAAAATTGCTGCAGCCAATTACACCTACCTACGTGCAAACACCACTTAGCTTTCTATATGTTCCTCCTTGGCTTGTACAGTAGTACTGTATTTATGTATGCACAACATTCTCATACCACAAGGAACATAAATTATATAAAATAAAATCCTCACTCGCTTTAGTACTGTGACAAATTTCATATTTTGTGTAATATCCCCTTACCATTAAGGGGGATTTATGTTAGCTTTTAATTTCACAAGTTTAGAGCGAGTTCTCTTCCCTTTCCTCTGTCCTGTTTAGAGCGAGTTCTCTTCCCTTTCCTCTGTCCTGTTCTCTTTAATTCTCATTAGGTGTGGGTCTTCATCTAACCTTTTTCCATAGTTTCCTGGTCATTCACTGTTTAGTAAAAAATTATTAAATCTCATTCATTCTTTGTCATTGTCCATGTTTCTACCACTTACTGCAGTACATACCTTACTATCTATGCACCACCTCTTTGGTCTCTCTACCATAGGAATACTTTTAATTACGTAATCTTTAGTCTAGCAATTTCTACATTTCATCTAAGTTGCAGTTACTCTTTCCCTTAGTGCCCTCTTAATCCCAACATCACAGTCCATTGTGTCCCATAGTAACAGACATGTTCTATTTCTATGGCTTACTATCTACCAACCACAACAGGGTTCTCATCCCTCTGTTTCCCATTTGTTCAACAACACTAATATTTTCCCCTCACCTGTTGTAATATGTGAACCAATTTCGTTGATGATGATGTCCATGGCCGTGTTCTTCTCCATGCCCAAAGAGATCATTGGTTAAATTACTCGTGCTCATCCTTGAAGTTGGCATGATAATAAACAGCACTAATAAAGATATTAATCCCACTACAGCCACAAAGGTGACAAATTTTGTCTGAAAACAGAAAGTAAATGGAATAATGTTAAGTATTAAACCCATAAAATTCAGCCTTCCAAATAGTATAAAGAACTTAACCTGTAACACAGTAAAGTACTAAATTCAAAATGAAATCAAGTAACCTGTGCATAGTACTAGCTGACAGTTAGAACAACCACCCATAATTGCAGTGCATTAATCTCAAGCACTTCAACCTAACAGTTAATTACTATATTTTATGTATAAATAACCAGTAACTAATGCTAACTCCTCCCAATAAAAATTAAGCCAACTGTCAATAGTACTGTAGGTTGCACTGGCTCATAACTTCCCATGTTTTGAAAAACAAGCAAACATGATAACCAAAGACAGTTGTAACAAATTTCTCTGTACAGTACCTGAACATGTAGTGTAGAATTTCCAACTCTATAAGAGAGAGGTGCGCGACTAAATACAGCTTGTCTCATATCTAATACTTTACTGCTATCCAGCATATTTGCATTTAATTCTGATGACATGAAGACCATGTATATTCAAGGCTTGCTTAGGGATTTAAAACAGCCTTACACGCTACCTGTTGAAAAAGAAGAAATTCCATATACTACATAAATTTTGTGATGAGAGGTCTCTCCATAAAATGTCAATCATCAAATTAATAATGGTCTAATACCCCGAAAAGTTTCATGAAACAAAATTTTTTTAAAAACATTCTCAAAAAATATCCTTGGCCTTTAAAAGTGTATTTTTTTCAAAAAAGAATAGTATTTTAAAATGATATTGTTAGTATACAATAAAGTTTTGTACATACTTACCTGGCAGATATATACTTAGCTTAGGTCTCTGACGTCACGACAGAAAATTCAAAACTCGCGGCACACGCTACAGGTAGGTCAGGTGATCTACCTTACCCACCGCTGGGAGGCGGGTGTAAGAACCAGTCCCCCTTTCTTGTCAGGTTATTTTCTTCCACCTGTCTCCTGAGGGGAGGCTGGGCGGGCCATCAATCGTATATATCTGCCAGGTAAGTATGTACAAAAATGTTATTGTTATGATACAATAAAGTTTGTTCATACTTACCTGGCAGATATATATATAGCTGTATTCTCCGAAGTCCGACAGAATTTCAAAACTCCCGGCACACGCAGTGGGCGGCCAGGTGGTTAGTACCCATTCCCGCCGCTGGGAGGCGGATATCAGGAATCATTCCCATTTTCTATTCAGATTTTTCATACCACTGCCCTCCCACTGAGGGGAGGTGGGTGGGTACTTTAATTATATATATCTGCCAGGTAAGTATGAACAAACTTTATTGTATCATAACAATAACATTTTGTTCATGAAACTTACCTGTCGATATATATATAGCTGAATCCCCCCATTGGAGGTTGGGAAGGGGGCCAAGGGAACAAATAGAAGGATTAGGAAACACCTCAAGTGCAGATGATTGACATCTTGATTCCTTACCTGTTAGCATAGCTGACTTCTTGATTACTGTCACCGAAGTCTGCTTTTGCTTTACTAGAGTTGCCAACAAGGTAGTGACCTGTGTAGTTGGTGCGCTCTAGATGATCTGTCAACGGGAGCGTGACCACAATGTGACTAGACCATATTGACCATACTGTGAGGAAACGAAGCTAAAACCACCACCTGACCTAACCTATCGAAGTTAGTCCCATAACTTCTAGGCTAACGAAAGGGAAAGCGCCTCAAGCGACCAACCCTTCAAAGTTAAAAGCACACCTATCCCTTTTCTATAGGATAGGATTCGTGCTGCTTCCTGCCTCCAATAATATTTCTACGGATATGTATGGTCCTAGCGACTCGCAGATCTCATATGTCGTCTTCACATCCCGTCGGGAGTGTGAAGCGAACACAGATTTGCTTCGCTCAAACGTGGCACTCAGGATATTACTGAGTGTCATGCTCTGTTGAAATGCTTCCGAGGCCGCGCCCTCACCTCGTGAGCATTTACTTTAAAAGGTTTCAAATCTTTGTTCAAACATGACGAATGAGCCTCTTAGAAAGACTCCTTAAAAATAACGCCATGCGTTTCTTCGACATGGGCAAGTCTGGTCTTTTACGGAACACCGCAGATTGTCCGAATGACCTCGACTTTCTTTAGTTTTATAAAGATAAAACTTGAGAGTCCCGACAGGGCACAGGACTCTCTGTGGCTCTTGCCCAATAATTTGTGCCATCCCCTTGATCTCCAGGTCTCTGGGCCAAGGGTTAGACGGGTTTTCGTTCTTAGCAAGAACGGAAGGCTTAGAGGACACCGAATTATGTCCTCTAAAGCCAAAACCTCTGATGATGGCTAAAACCTCACTAACCATCTTTGCCGCAGCTAGAGTGGTTAGAAAATTAGCCTTTCTGGTTACGTGTATTAAGTTTACAGAAAGGAGAGGTTCGAATTAATGCTTTGACATCAGGAACTTCAGACTACATCTAAGTTCCATGCCGGAAGCTTTGATCTAAAAAATTTCAAGATTTCCACAGACCTCAAAGATCGTGAAGGGCTTTGTTGTTTGACAGATCCGAATCTCTGAGCCTAGAGGCCGTCAACATATTTCCGTATTCTACAATAGTTGGGACTGCTAGCTTATCCCATACTTCAGACGGAATGGGAAGGCGGTAAAGTAATTCACAGAGGTCAGAGGTGGAAGGAAGTCATTCTTCCTGCCCTATGTCCAGAGACGGCCCACTCCGATTGGTACACTGCAAAATATGCAGCACTGCTTTGCTTTGGCAATGAGACTTGCAATTAATCTTGAAGATCCTCTCGCTTCTTGACAGTCTGAACGCATTCAGACTCAGAGCGGAGAGATTTTAGGTACCTCTCGAAGTGAGGCCGTTAGAGTAGACCGATTCTCTCGGGAAGGGTCCTTGGAAAGTGCTCTCTGAAGGACGTGACCTCTGTGAATCCAGCCTCTCGAAGGCCAACATGGGGCGATCAGCGTCTTTCTCACTCCCTCTGACGCCAGCGATTATCTTATTACATTTCCTAAGCTTTTGAATAGGGGAAAAGGGCTAACCAACTATCCCATTCAATACTATAGGATGGCGTCTATTACTACCGCTCTCGGGATCGAGAATAAGGGCGCAACGTAGAGGAAGCTTCTTCGTCTTCAATATTGCAAAATCTACGAAAGGACGTCCCCAAAGTCTCCACAACTCTCGACATACTTCTAAGCGTCAGTAGTTGCTGACGTCGATCGAGAAGATCCGCACGGACGTGCAATCGTGTAACGAACCTCTTAAGGATCGTTACGTTCCGTGCCTATGCCGATAACCATCTCTCTTTTCTTGGGATATGAGAGAGCTGCGGAATTATCTGAGATGATTTGGACCACTCGACCAAAACCTCACTCTTCGAGGAACTGGAGAGCCAACCAAATTGCTTCCAATTCTTTTAGATTATGTGCCAGGACCTCTGTCCGGATGCCTGGCTCCCTCTCAGTATCACCTGAGGTGATCTTTAACCCATTGAGAGACGTTTAGAATTATCTTTAGATCTTTGATGTTATTTCAGTTCTCCTGTAGGAAAAACTGTAGAGGTCTGAATTGCAGTCTATTCAGGGAAACAAGCTTCTCCAGCGAGGAAATGGTCCCCAGCAGACTCATCCATTCCCTCACTAAGCATGCTTCCTTCCCTAATAAGGCTGCGCTTTGCATAAGCAGGAGAGCATTATTATAGTGCTATGCTGCGGGGGAGACTCGTACAGAATTCCGTTACAGTGCGGTAAGCAGCGCCGAACATGTCTAAGAGATATCTCTGTTGAAAATTTCTTAGCAAAAAAGGAAGTCGTTTATTCATGATTACCAGAAATCCCTCAACCCGAGGCGAAAGTCATGATTGTATTGGGCAAGAGATACGGTTCGTAAATCAATCCCGCGGGAGAGAGAGACGTAACCGACTGAGCAGTACAACGAGCTACCTAACACTGAGTTGGTGAGTCAGTGTGAGACACTGTGACAGTTACAGGCAGCAGCTTATGTTCACCTTCTCGCAGTCTAATGCCGAGTTGCCAGCTATTCTATTCATCTAAGGAATAGATTTTCCATTATTTGAACAGAAACTCTCAAGTTGGCATATTTAAGCGAAACAGAATTCGCTAATACAGAAGCTGATTTTGTGTTGTCGTAACATTACGCTTAATTAACCAAATGTTAAATCGGAAACTCCTGGAAAGTTGCCGGGAGTACCGATTAAATATACTGCGTCATCCACAATGACAGCAACCTCTCGTTTCGCACTATTCTGCCTGAGTTACCAGCTACTCTCTTCTACGAAGGAATAGGTTCGTTACTATCATCGATCATAAGAAAATTCTCAAGCAGGCATATTTAAGCGAAACATAATTCGCTACATGCAGAAGCTGAGTTGGTGTTGTTGTAACAATACCTTCAAGCATTGTCCTTACACCGGAAACTCCTGGAAGTTTGCAGGAAGGACCGCCTTAATACACTTAAAATAACAGTCCTTTCGGTTGCCATCTGTAGAGGTAACTACGATATGCGTATATGACTTGAACTTTACATTAGTAATATGACGCGAAGATAAAATACATAAGTATTGCAGTCACTTGAACATCTAATTCTCTACTACATTCTTTCCTCGACGAGGAAGAGAGAGAGAATGGAAATCGACTGTCTTCATTCTCTTTGCCAAGAAAAGGAATATTATTATTCAAATGGAAATCCTCAAGTGAGAACCGAAGATCGAAAAGGAAAGTTCAAGCTTCTTATGATATTTGACATAAGACTTCATTGGACGTAGTCTATAAGTCTTTTTCCTGGATGAGCTCTGACTAATGAATGAGAGCTCTTTCGAAATTTTGTTACTTATCCGCTTATGCGATAAAATGTTATTAAAAACTTTGTCAATGAGAACTAACCCAATTGCATGACGGAAAGTAATCCAGGAATTCGAGCATATAGCCTTCCCGATTCCCGCAGAAATCGAGGAAGGGGCAGGATTCCTGATTAGAGACTGGGCTTACGACAGGAAGGACCTTAATGTTCCCCTTCGGCAGCGCAATCCCGAAAGCAGACGAGGCGTTTTATGACACCGAAATCTGCTTACAGTTTTCCTGGAATCATCAAGTGATGGATTCTATTGAACGCTCCCTTCGTAGAAAGCGAAGTAGACATCTTGACGAGACCAAACTCCTTCCTCTACTTCGACGACGCCCTCTTGAAGAGCGTTCTTGCAGGAATCCTGCCGAATGTCTTGATGCGTAGGACGCCTATCGTTCTGAAGAACGTCCTGGCAAGTGCTCTACCGAGCGTCATGACGTGTAGGATGCCGAGCGTCTTCAAAAGCGTCCTCGCTAGCGTCCTGGCGAGCGTCCTCGCTAGCGTCCTGGCGAGCGTCCAGATGTGTAAGACATCCGAGCGTCTTCCAAAAAGCTTATCAATGTTTATTGACGTCGAGCGTCTTCTGAAAGGCCACCCGAAAAGCGTCCTGGAGAGCCGCACGCTGCTCCTGAAGTGTGAGAGCACTATAGGAAGACATAAGGCTATCGTCTCCAAGACGGCCTTAAAGACTTTCGTTACCTTCTAACAAAGACGGTGGCCGCCTGTGCAACATCTTGCGTCTTAGTTATGCAAATGAACATATCCAGACACGCGCTCAAAAAAGGAACGCCGAACGTTCCGAAAGGCATCGTCGCGAGGTGCTTGCCGAACGTCCTGATTGCATTCTTTGAGCGTCTTGAAGAGCGTACCGGAATAGAAGAGCGACGAACATCAAGGGAAGCGTCATAGTGAATGACGTGCGTCAACACGAGTAACTTGAGAGGCTTCCTGGCGAGGGGAGAGCCGCTCATGAAACGCGAGCGTCCTAAGCATAAGTACGGCGATCGTCATCAGGACGAGTCTTAAGGACGTTCGCCACTCTTGACAAAAACGACGGCCGGCTGTGCGACATCTTGCGTCTTTGTCACGCTCATCGACACTGCAGAAGGGCATTTAAAAGGACGCCTGTGTGTTCTTGGGTATGAGGAATTCTTTGCCCTTCTCCTGTCGAAAACTAGGATAGTCTGTCCAGTGTCATCTCTGTCCCTGACAGAGCGTCCTTATGGACGAGTAAGATGCGTCTTGGCGAGCTGTTTGACTATGCAAATCAGCTTGCCGGACGTCAAGCTTATGAGCTTGAACAATATCCCGTTTCGTAGTAAAGCGAACGTCACATAACGTATACATAACGCCATGAGGGGAGGAGGAAACCTTAGCCGATGACAAATAAGACCTCCTTGGAGCGTCCACCAAATTGGCGAAATCTCCTTGAGAAGAAGACGGTGCTTTCAATCCTGCTTCTTCTCCTGTTTCGTACCAGATCCCAGCTCTCCCTTTCAGTCTAGATGGAGGAAGTGCAAACGCAGTCTTCCCTTTAACCTTCCTTGAATCCATCCAATCCTGGACTCTCTTAAACGCTCTCTTCGCAGAGAGCGAAGTGGCCATCTTAACGAAGCCAGGGGCCTTCCTGGCCTTCGATGAGGCAAATTGTGAAGGTGGAGCGTCTTGGAAAGCAAGAAAACAATCCTAGCTACAAGAGTAAAGACGTTCCTTCCTCTCGATAGAGCGTTGAATGTCTCGAAAGGCGTCCTTGTGAGGGTCCTGCTTAAGGACATTTTTAATCTCTTGACCAAAGAACGACAGCTGCCTGTGCGACATTTTGCGTCTTTGTCACGCTTATCGATTATTAAGTCAAGCGGAAGGGACGCCAGATCAGTACTCTGACGCTTCCCTCCTGACAGAGAGAGGAACGTGAAGCATCCTCTTCTCTGAAGCTTCTTTTTTAGAGGGCGCGAGTCCTTTCGAGAGCTCCAACCTTGCGGGAGGAACGCCTCGCGAGGACGAGAAGCAATCTTTCATGATTCTTGCACGTCCACGATCTTTGGCAGCCTTATCCTGCCGAAGGGACGCCAGATCGGTGGGGGGGTGGGGGGGTTCCCGTAACCCTCCTTCGGTTTTCAACTTGCCCCCTCCCTGGTCCTGGGAGTCCGACAGAGGTTTAGACCTAGAGGCGTTATAGGACCGATCTGACGCCCCCTCCACAAAAACACTAGGGGCAAAATCAACATCACTACACTCACAACACTGATTGGAGAGCGAGCACTTTTTCAAGCTTACTTGATGTAATCCACCATAATAGAAAGGGCATTACTTCTCACAGAACTTCCTCTAGGCCCGTAAGCATACCACAGGAGTTAGGCAAAAATAAGTCTACTGCAGGTTAGTAGGTTCATTATCCTAACTTCTGTTACTGTGGAGGAAGACCTCCTGATTCTATCACGCTCTAATTTGCGTACATACGAATCATACGTCTCTTTCGGAATCAGTCAACATTACACTAATTACATTGATCTCTCAACAAAGAAAAGACATGGTAACCGTTCATGTATAACTAAGCGAGTGTCTACCGAAGGTTTCGGTAGCCTCCCCTTACCCGTTGCAGACAACAAAGTCTGAAACTAGGCTAACTAGATTCAGACATCATATGCAATGAAAAAATTTTAATTAATTTATGATAGCGTATGCCTAGCCACAAATCCAAGTCAATCATTCAAAAAAATAAGTAGGATACTTAAGCGGCTAATGAAGTTTCAAAATCCTAGGCGGAGGTAATGGAAACAGGTGTTTTCACTACCGCGACAGAGAAAAATCTGAATAGAAAATGGGAATGATTCCTGATATCCGCCTCCCAGCGGCGGGAATGGGTACTAACCACCTGGCCGCCCACTGCGTGTGCCGGGAGTTTTGAAATTCTGTCGGACTTCGGAGAATACAGCTATATATATATCTGACAGGTAAGTTTCATGAACAAACTTTATTGTATACTAACAATATCATTTTTGTACATGAACTTCCCTGCCAGATATATACTTAGCTGATTGACACCCTTGGTGGAGGGAAAGAGACACATACTTACTTAGAAAGTGGGGACAACACATGTTAAAGGAATACATAATATAAACCTCTGGTTCTTACCTGATTTAGGCAGAAGACTTGATAGTTACTGTCTATTAGTCTGCGTTGCCTAAAGGAGTCTCAGCGAGGGCGTGACCTATGGCTGAAGAACTCTTTGGGTCTACCAATGGGAACTGAGTCCACTTACTTGGCAGAATCCAAGCAGGGTCTGGTCAATGGGGATCAACCCGCTTACATGCCAGAGCCTATCACTACCAATTGCAAGGAGCCTCAAGCACAACCGATCACCTAACCAAATACTAACATTAGTATACGAAAGAAGGAGCTGCCTCCTGCAACCTCCTTCGTACAACCAAAAAACTCAAACTTAAAACTAACAGGGAAAAAGGATAAAAAAGGATGTGTTTCAGCTCCCTGCCCCAGCACTGAATCCGCCGATACGTAAGGGCCTAGCCCAAAACACTTATCATACGTAATCGATACGTCCCTTAGGTAGTGATTAGAGAAGACTGATTCACACCTCCAAAAAGTGGCCTTCATAAGGTTTTGTAATGACAAATTCTTCTTGAAAGCCAAGGACGTCGCGATGGCCCGTACTTCGTGCGCCTTGACTTTCAGAAGGTTAAACTGTTGCTGATTGCAAGAAGTGTGTGCTTCTCTAATAATATTCCTGATAAAGAATGAGAGTGCATTTTTAGATAAGGGCCTACTGGGGTCCCTTACAGAAGCCCACCAGAGATTGCTCTCATTAGCGGCAAGTCTTTTCTTCCTCTGAAGATAATATTTCAGGCTTCTCACCGGGCAAAGAGATCTCTCCTCTTCTGTCCCAACTAAGGAGGATAAGCTTTTGATTTCGAAGCTCCTGGGCCACGGCGAAGAAGGGTTTTCATTCTTGGCTAGGAAAGCCGGAAGAAAAGAGCAAACCGCGGAGCCTCCTTGGAAACCTACCTCACCTTCTAGAGCCTGCAGCTCGCTGACCCTCTTCGCTGACGCTAACGCACAGAGAAAAAGAGTCTTCATCGAAACGGTCCTCTGAACGAAGCACGCCATGGGGAGGTTCGAACCTTGAGGACCTCAGGAAGAGCAGCACGACATCAAGATTCCAGCTAGGCACTAAGGAGAGGTTCTTTAACCGTTTCAAACGATCTGATTAAATCATGGAGGTCCTTGTCCTCAGATATGTTTAATCCTCTATGACGAAAAACTGAGGAAAGCATGCTCCTGTATCCCTTGATGGTGGAGACAACCAACCCGCATTTTTCCCTCAGGAAGATAAGGAAATCTGCAATCTGAGTCACAGAGGTACTGGAGGAGGAAACTTTATGAGTCCTGCACCAGCGTCGAAAAACATCCCACTTCGACTGGTAGACTCTAGATGTGGAAGGTCTACGTGCATTGGCAATAGCCCTTGCAGACTTTGCCGAAAAAGCCCTTAGCTCTGACGAGACTCTTGATAGTCTGAATCCAGTCAGACTGAGAGCGGGGAGGTTTTTGTGAAACCTGTCGAAGTGGGGCTGTTTAGCAGCAATTCGACTCTTAGAGGTAGGGATTCTTGGGACAACTTCCAACCAGACCATTACCAGTACCAGGCGGTCCCCACCGGGGTTACGACCTGGTTCCGGCTTACGACGTTTCCGAGGCGTTACGACGCTTTTGTCCTTAAAATATTCAATGGAAAAATCCGTCCTGGGTTACGACGCTGACGCTTCCGACGCTCCGAGTTAACGACGCTTTTAAAAAAACGCATACTATGATAAAAATCCTTTATAGTTTAGCACAGTATATTAATAAAAATAAGTTTCTGGTTAGATTACAACAAAAATTTTGAGATTATGATGATTTTCGACACTTTTTATGTTGTATTTTTCTATGTTTTTTAGTGACGCCTCATATGCGGAACTAGTTTCCGAGCGAATGAATACATACTAGTTTACATATAACAGTCCAAAAGCGCAAATAATGAAAAAATCATTGCTTGTTTCCAGTAATAATAACAAAACGAAGTTTCTGGTTAGATTACAACGCAAATTCCAAGTATCCAAAGAGAGACATTATCCAGTAATTTGATCAGAGAGAGAGAGAGAGGAGAGAGAGAGAGATGAGAGAGAGAGAGAGAGCGAGAGAGAGAGAGAGAGAGAGAGAGGCGTCTTCCGACGCTCCGAGTTAAGGACAGAGAAGTGTTCGTTTCGTTAAACGGCCTCTGACTCATGCCAGTAAATGTTTTGTTGATACTAATAATATAAGCCTATTTAAAGATACGTTTACTTTAATTAGTCTATATGATACGTAAATAGTAATAAAATGATATTGTCATGTTACAATAAAGTTTTATACATACTTACCTGACAGATATATACTTAGCTATAGACTCCGTCGTCTCCGACAGAATTTCAAATTTCGCGGCACACGCTACAGGTAGGTCAGGTGATCTACCGTGCCTGCCCTGGGTGGCAGGACTAGGAACCATCCCCGTTTTCTAATCAGAATTCTTCTCTTCCACTGTCTCCTGCGGGGAGGCTGGGTGGGCCATTAATCGTATATATCTGTCAGGTAAGTATGTATAAAACTTTATTGTAACATGACAATATCATTTTTATACATTCAACTTCCCTGCCAGATATATACTTAGCTGATTAGCACCCATTGGTGGTGGGTAAGAGACAGCTAACTACTGAAATAGACAGGTAAACAACATATGTTGTAGGTATTTATAAACCTTGGTTCCTACCTTATTAGGCTGAAGACTTCGCGGCAACTGCCTTGGAGTCTGCTTAGCCTCAAGAGCCTCAGCGAGATAATGATCTATGGCTAAGAGTTTCTTGTGGGTCTGCCAATGGGGTCTTATCCACTTACTCGGCAGAGCCTAAAGGCCTTTGTCATTGGGTGCTATTCCACTAACATGACAATACACCTTGTTCAAGGAGCACAAAACCGATCCCGATCACCTGATCCTAACATCCATGTTAGTTCTAAGATTGTAAGGAGTTATCCCCGAACTCCTCACAAACAACCAAAAACTCGAAACATAATTACACTTTCATTACAAAATATACAAAAAAAAAAATTTTGTACTCCCCTACTAGTCATACATACCCTTGATCCCCTACCAGCAATGACACTCTGCTCCCGTGCGACAGTAGTGAGCTTGCTACTAGAAAACCAAGCACATATCTGACAAGAGGGTTTATGTACGATAAAAAACACAAAATTAAGGATCAGTCTTTGCTCCAAGACCCAGTACTGTATCTGCTGATACAAAAGGACCTAGCGAGAAGCACTTCTCATAGGTCACTCTTACATCCTTCAGATAATGAGATGCAAACACTGAATTGCACCTCCAATATGTAGTCTCAATGATATTCTTTAGAGACATATTCTTTTGGAACGCCAAAGACGTTGCTACTGCTCTTACTTCATGCGTCTTGACCTTTAGAAGACCGAAGGATTCCTCCGAGCAGTTCTTGTGAGCGTCCGTAATAACGCTTCTCACAAAGAAAGCCAAGGCGTTCTTGGACATGAGTCTTTTGGGGTTCTTCACTGCACACCAAAGACCTTGTTGACAAGCTCCCATCTGTCTCTTCCTCTCTAAATAGTATTTAAGAGCTCTCACTGGACAGAGATCTCTCTATCTCTCTGCCTACCAGGTTAGATAGGCCTTTTACCTCAAAACTTCTGGGCCAAGGTTTTGATGGGTTTTCGTTCTTTGCCAGAAACATTGTCTGGAAAGAACAGATGGCAGCATCTCTTTGAACCCCACCGTGGAATCCAGAGCGTGTAATTCGCTCGTCCCTCTTGGCTGTAGCGAGAGCCACCAGGAACAAGCATTTCCTAGTGACGTCGCGGAAGGACGCCAGATGTAAAGGTTCGAATTTATCCGATAAAAAGGAATTTCAGGACCACGTCTAGATTCCAACTAGGTGTTCTAGGAGTAGCTGCTTTCGAAGTATCTCAAAAGATCTAATTAGATCGTGTAGATCTTTGTCGTTAGCAATGTCCAGGCTCGATTTCTGAATACTGAAGACAGCATGCTTCGGTATCCTTTTATTGTCGAGACAGATAGGTGTGATTCCTCTCTCAGAAAGAGGAGGAAATCGGCAATATTCACTATAGAGGTACTGGAGGAGGACAGCTTCTGACCCTTACACCACCTCCTAAAGACTTCCCACTTCGACTGGTATACTCTTCTCGTCGAAGCTCTGCGGCTCTACGATAGAGCCGCAGCCTTGCGAGAAAAGCCTCTCGCTCTGACAAGTCTTTCGATAGTCGAAAGGCAGTCAGAGCGAGACCTGGGAGGTTGTGATGAAACCTCTCGAAGTGGGGTTGTCTGAGTAGATCGTGTCTGTTTGGAAGCGATCTGGGGAAGTCCACTATCCACTCCAGTACCGCTCCGTGAACCATTCCTGGGGTCTGGCCAAAATGGGGCCTATGGTGTCAACTTCGTGCTCTTCGAAGCTACGAACTTCCTGAGCACTTCCCCCAGGATTTTGAATGGGGGAAAGGCGTATGCGTCCACACCCGACCAATCCATGAGAAACGCGTCTATTGCGAAGGCTCTCGGATCTTCTACTAGAGAGCAAAAGATCTCTATTCTTTTGGAGAGGAACGTCGCAAACAGGTCTATGTGAGGTCTCCCCCACAGGGACCAAAGACTTTCGACACACTTCTTCGTGAAGAGTCCATTCTGTGGGAAGGACCTGATTTCTCCTGCTCAAGTCTGTCCGCTCTTCACATTCTTGAATCCCTTGAACAAACCTTGTGAGGAGAGTTATGCCTCTTTCTTCCGGTCCAGGTAACAGGTGTCTTGCAACTGATAGAGGGAGAAAGAGTGCGTGCCTCCTTGCTTGCGTATGTAAGCCAGAGCCGTGGTGTTGTCTGAGTTTATCTGTATCACCCCGTCTCTGACTATCTCTTCGAAGAACTTTAAGGCTAGGTGTATGGCCACAAGTTCCTTGCAATTGATGTGCCAGGGACACCTGTTCCTTTGTCCAGGTGCCTGACACCTCCTTTGCTCAACAAGCGTCGCTCCCCATCCCGACTCCGAAGCGTCGGTAAACAACACTTGGTCTGGGTTCTGCAGAGCAAGCGATACGCCTTCGTTCTTTTGAAGCTGAGGGATCCACCACTTCAGATGATCTTTTACTTCTTGTGGAAGTTGGAAGATGTCCGAGAGTTGACCCGTCTTCCAACTCCACACCTCTTTGAGGAAATACTGAAGAGGCCGAAGGTGAAGTCTCCCTAGCGAGAAGAACTTTTCCAATGAGGACAGGGTCCCTAAAAGGCTCAGGTAATCCCTCGCTGAGCTGTTCTTTCTCTCTAAGAAGCTCGAGATTCTCGACAAACCTCGAGCGATTCTGTCTCGCGAAGGATATACTCGAAAACCCCGAGAATCCATCTGAATCCCCAGATAGACCAAGTTCTGGCTGGGGATCAGTTGTGACTTCTCGAGGTTGACGAGCAACCCTAGCGAATCTATCATGCTCCTTGTTACTTCTAAGTCCTCCAAGCACTGACTCTTCGACTTGGCCCTGATCAGCCAGTCGTCCAAGTAGAGGGATGTTTAGTTTATCCCCTCTAGGTGAAGCCATCTTGCTACATTCGCCATCAGGTTGGTGAATACTTGTGGGGCTGTAGACAGACCGAAGCACAGAGCCCTGAACTGAAAGATCTTGTCTCCTATCACAAAGCGAAGATATTTCTTTGACAAATGGTGAATGGGAACGTGGAAATATGCGTCTTGCAGGTCCAGAGAGACCATCCAATCTCCTGGACGAAGCGCCGACATTACAGAGGCGGACGTTTCCATACGAAACTTCTTTTTCTGTACGAAGCGATTCAGAGCGCTTACGTCCAGAACTGGCCTCCACCCCCCCGATGCCTTTGGTACTAGAAAAAGGCGATTGTAAAATCCCGGGGAGTGTGGATCCTGCACAAGTTCGATGGCCTCTTTTTCCCACATTTGCTCCACCATTTGAAGGAGAGTCTTTCTCAGTAACGGGTCTCTGTACCCTCTGACAGTTCCCGAGGCGTAGATGTTAGGGGCGGGCGTGTTGTCGAAGGGGATTACATATCCCTTCTTCAGGACGACACTGACCAAAGGTCGGCTCCCCTTTCTGCCCATACTCCTGCAAAGTTCAGGAGTCTGGCGCCCACTGGTGCTTGGAGGAGCAACAAGTCACTTTGCTTTCTTGAAGGGCCTAAATGAAGACCTTCCTCTCTTTTCAGAGCTCTTCTTTCTGGCAGGGGGACGAGCCGCTGCACCTCCACGAAAGGGCTGCTGAGTAGGACGAGATTCCTTCTTCACCGTCGACACTACCGGTCGTCCTTTCTTGGACGTTTGTGTTAGTAGGTCTTGTGTCGCCTTCTCAGTTAGCGAGCGAGATATATCCTTCACTAACTGAGAAGGAAACAGATGATCTGATAGAGGGGCGAACAGTAAGGCAGTCCTCTGGCTCGGAGAAACCCCTTTCGATAATAGGGATCCATACACTGATCTCTTTTTCAGGAGACCAGCACCAAAAAGGGAAGCCACTTCACCCGAACCGTCCTGTACTGCCTTGTCCATGCAGGACAGGACGCTATGGAGAATTTCTGGGTTTTTCAGAAACTCCGGATCCTTAGATTTGTTGGCCAGAACTCCGAGTGACCAATCCAGAAAATTGAAACACCTCTACAGTGACAAAAAGTCCCTTTAGAAGTGGTTCAACTCTGAAGTGCCTCCAGTCGCTCTGACCGATCCTAAGGAGTGACGTCTAGAGGCCTCCACTAAATTGGAAAAGTCGGCATCTGCAGAGGCAGGTAAAGAAAGACCCATAGTCTCTCCTGTCCCATACCAAATACCTCTCTTCCCGTGCAATCTGGAAGGAGGCATGCAGAATACCGTCTTTCCTAACTCCTTCTTCTTGTCCATCCAAGAATCTAAAGAATGGAGTGCCTTCTTCATTGATATCGCAGGCTTCATTTTTAAAAAGGCCGACGATTTAGCCGTAGCTGAGCTCGAAAAGAGCGAAACGAGGAGAAGGAGGAGGCCACAGGACTAAGAGAATCTCCAAACTCTTGAAGTAGTAATGAGGCCAAGACTTTATAACTAGAAAGTCCCTCATTAGCAGGAGGTTCGTCGTCAGACAACTCGTCTAACCCTCGATCAGACGAAGGAGAAAGTTCACGTTTGGAGGGAGAGTCTTTCCAAGACCTCCTATGTCTGAAGGAGAGGAGCTCCTATTTGGCGAAGAGTCATAACCTCCAGGAACGAGTCCCCTCTCTGCCTCCTGGCTCTTGACTCTTGCCTCCTGGCTCTTGACTCCTTGCCTCCTGGCTCGACTCCTGCCTCCTGGACTCCTGCCTCCTGACTCCTGACTCCTGCCTCCTGACTCCTGCCTCCTGACTCCTGCCTCCTGACTCCGGACTCCTTCTCCGCCTCCTGACTCCTGCCTCTTGGCTCCTGCTCTTGGTCCTCTGCCTCCTGGCTCCTGCCTCCTGCCTCTTGCTCCTGGCTCTTGCCTCTGGCTCTTGCCTCTTGCTGGATGCCTCTACACTCTTGGCTCTGGGCTCCTGCCTCCTGGTTGACTCCTCACTCCGTGGCTCTTGGCTCCTGCCTCCTGGGTGACTCCTCACTCCTGGCCGGTGCCAGACGTCTGATTGTTTCATCAGGTTCGGACCCGGAACCTCACCTCGAGTAGGAGTATCGATCCTGGAGGTAGATACCTCCATACGTCTGGAGGATCTTTTAATAGGAAGGGAAGTGTCTTTCCTTCTAGGAGGCTCCTTTGACAGGACTCCTACAAACGACGAAATCTGGTTCCCTGCATCGCCATCATGAACCTCTTTGTAGCCTCCTCTTTATCCTCTTCGGGAGGAGGGAAGGAGGAGGGGAGGGAGTCCATAGCCCCTCCACCTCCTGCCTCCTTCTCACTCTGGTTGAAAGAATGGCTCTTCTTGCCTTCTTCACTCCCGATGGAGACTCCTCAGGAAGTTTTCAGGCTCGAGTCGATAGTCGGAGCCCTCCAACTCCTCTTGAGAGGCCGAGATCGATCTGAATCTCTCCAATCACGTCTCGGTGATGAAGATCCCGACGACGAGAAACACTCACGTAGGACGCTTTTACAATAGCGGTCCTTGGCAGTCTGGGTGTCACAGAAACCGCCGAAGGGACACCTGATCGGTGGGGATTCTCCACACCTCCTTTCGGCTTTCGACATTCCTTCTCCTCTGGGCATGTGAGCTTGGAAGAGGTCTAGACCTAGGAGTGTTGCTGAGCCGACCAGATGCCCCCTCCACTACACTGGGGGACACTCATATCACTGTCCACTGACAAATCACTAGCCTTACCTTGTATGGCAGCCATTTTGTTTTCCATCAACTTGAAGGCTGCTTTTAGATCTGCAAGTTCTTTTGCTGGATCTACAGGTTCTGCAATAGGAGAAGGGGCTGCAATGGAAGAAGTAGCAATACTTACCCTTGGGGAAGATCCCTAGCTTGGAATTAGTTCAGATCTCGAACTACTTAAACTTCTATGAGAAGCCTTCCTCACTCTTTCTCTTTCTAACTTTTTTAAATAATTAGTTAGATTCTTCCATTCGTTCTCACTCAATTCTCACATTCCTTACAAGTATTAGTAAAAGAACATTCATACTCCCTGCACCTCTTGCATACCGTGTGAGGGTCTACCGAAGCTTTCGGCAACCTCACCTTACAGCCTACATTACACACAACGTCTCACAACCATACCAGAGTCAGACATATTTAAAGAAAAATCCAAAATCAAGTCCACAAAACAGTCCACAAAAGCGTATGCCAATCCAACAATCCAGATACGTCACCAAAAGTCGGTCAAGAGGATCAATTGCCGTGAAAAAAGAAAAACCAATCGAGAGGAACCAAACAACAATGTTGATGGTCCGGGCGACAGAAGAATTCTGATTATAAAAACGGATGGTTCCTAGTCCTGCCACCCAGGGCAGGGCGGTAGATCACCTGACCTACCTGTAGCGTGTGCCGCGAAATTTGAAATTCTGTCGGAGACGACGGAGTCTATAGCTAAGTATATATCTGGCAGGGAAGTTGAATGTATAAAACTGTTCTTGTAGCCCTCAATATTTGGCAAAATCGAAGTATCCAAAGAGAGACATTATCCAGTACGTAATTTGATCAGAGAGAGAGAGAGAGAGAGGGAGAGATGAGAGAGAGAGAGAGAGAGAAGGGATGAGAGAGAGAGAGAGAGAAGAGACGCTTTGGCGAACATGGTCTCGGGGGAGGGGATATCGCTTGGCATTCTGGCTTGTTATGATCGTGGATATTGTAGAAGGATTTCGACCATACTCGTTTGCCAAATCGACGATACGAACGCCACGTTCATGCTTTGCTATAATTTCATGTTTTGCTTCCATCGAAATCATTTTCTTGGGTTTTTTCTTATCACCTGCTTTGTCTTTAGCTTTGAGACCCATGGTTAATAATAAAATAGACAAAATAACACGAAAAATAGGCGCAAATACAACGAACTAAACAACGACGTGTTAACATGCAGCACCAACAAACAAACAGACTGAACGCCATTTATCGGTCGCCTATACAACTAACACTCATCGCAAAATCGTATCTCAAATATTTCGTTGTAAATATCAAAGCTTGTATTTTCGCAAATTTTCTGTTATATCTCAAAACATTCGTATATTAGGGCAATCGTATGTCAAGTTTCCAATGTAATTTGATCAGAGAGAGAGAGAGAGAGAGAGAGAGAGAGAGAGAGAGAGAGAGAGAGAGAGAGAGAGAGAGAGAGACGCTTTGGCAACAATGGTCTCGGGGATTGACGTAACGTTTATTTTCTGAACAGATAGGACAGAGAAGTGTTCGTCTCATTAAACGGCCTCTGACTCATGGCAGGAAATGTTTTGTTGATACTAATATATAAGCCTATTTAAAGATACATTTACTTTAATTAGTCTATATGATACGTAAATAGTAATCAGCTGTTCTTGTAGCCCTCAAGATTTTGCAAAATCACTCCAGGTTGTACATAAAACTTCAAGAATGTAGTGTCACCAGAGGATTACAATGTTTTTACCTTCAAGAACCAGCATTTCTTTTATGAAAATAACCTCCAGGTTGTACATAAACTACAGGAAACGACATGTAGTGTAACCAAAGGATTATACAAGTAGGGTTTTTAATAACTTTTTATTAGTTTAAGACATATTTCCAAAGGGTCGTTCCGGCTTACGACGATTTTCGGCTTACGACGCGTCTCAAGAACGGAACCCCCGTCGTAACCCGGGGACTGCCTGTACATCTGTGAACCAGTCGTGGGCGGGCCAGAACGGAGCTATCAACGTCATCCTTGCTCCCTCTGACGCTGCGAATTTCCTTAACGTTTCCCCTATAATCTTGAAAGGCGGGACGCGTAAAGATCCAGATTCCTCCAATCCATCAGGAATGCATCTATTGCCACTGCTCTTGGGTCTGCAATAGGGGAGCAGTATAGATCTATCCACGCATTCCAGGAGGTCGCAAATAGATCGAGATGGGGCCTGCCCCACGTCCTCCACAGCTCCTGGCATACGTCCGCGTGCAGAGTCCACTCTGAGGGAAGGACTTGATTCCTTCTGCTTAGCAGATCCGCTCTGACATTTCTTTCTCCCTGTACGAACCTGGTGAGAAGCCTTATGTTCCTTTCCTCTGACCACAAGAGGAGCGATCTCGCTGTCTCGTACAGGGAGAAAGAGTGAGTCCCCCCCCCCCCCCCTGTTTCCGAATGTACGCCAGGGCTGTAGTGTTGTCGGAGTTGATCTGAAGATATTTCCCTTTTTACGAGGGGTTCGAAGGTCTTGAGAGCTAACCAAATCGCTGTTAGCTCCTTCTTGTTGATGTGCCAGGAACACTGATCCCCCATCCAGGTGCCTACACTTCTCTCGACCCGAGAGTAGCTCCCCAACCTTTGTCCGAAGCGTCTGCATACAACACTAGGTTGGGGTTCCGAACCTGCAAGGAAAGGCCTTCCTTGAACAATAGAGGGTCTAGCCACCAACGTAGATCCTCCTTTATCTCTTGCGAAATCTTGAAACGCAAAGTCCAGACCTTGAGATTTCCGATCCCAGTTCCTCGTCAGGAGAACTGTAGGGGTCTGAGGTGCAACCTTCCTAGAGAAACGAATTGTTCCAGCGAGGAGAGTGTCCCCACAGACTCATCCACTCCCTCGCTGTGCATACATCTTTCTCTAGAAGATTGCTACCTTCTCCAAACCTCGGGTTTATCCTCTCTGGGGACGGATACGCCCGAAAAACCTGAGAAGCCATCAGAATCCCCTGATAGATACGCTCTTGACTGGGGATTAGCTGTGACTTCTCGAAATTCACTAGCTAACCCAGAGAAGCTGCTAGATCCAACGCCCTCACTCGTAAGTCCTCCAGACATTTCTCCTTGGAATTTGGGCCCCTGATAAGCCAATCGTCCAAGTAGAGGGAAATCCTCACTCCCTCGAGATGAAGCCACTGGGCAACGTTCTTCATCAGTCCTGTGAATACTTGGGGCCGTGGAAAGGCCGAAGCATAGGGCCCTGAACTGAAAAACGTTCCCTCCCCACATGAATCTGAGATATTTGCGAGAAGAAGGATGGATCGGCACATGGAAGTAAGCGTCCTGAAGGTCCAGCGACACCATCCAGTCCCCGGGACGAAGAGCTGCTAAGGACTGATGAACGTCGTCTCCATAGCGAACTTCCTCTTCTTCACAAAGACATTCAGGGCGCTTATGTCCAGAAACCGGTCTCCATCCTTCCTGAGTTCTGGGAACTAGGAACAGACGGTTGTAGAACCCCGCTGAAAGAGGGTCCTGAACCATCTCTATTGCCTCTTTCTCTAACATTGATCTCTACCGCTAGAGCGAGGGCTTGATTCATTAGTGGGTCTTTGTATTTGGCCACCAGTGCCCTTGGAGTGGTGGTCAAGGGTGGTCTCGAAATAAAGGGAATGAGGTATCCCCTCTTGATGATCGCGAGGGACCAGTTGTCCGCCCCCTTTCGTGCCCAGGACATCTGCAAAGTTCAGAAGTCTGGCACCCACAGTTGTCTGGAGGACACCCGAACTACTTCTTGGCCCTAATAGACCGGGAGAAGGTCCTTCCTCTTCTAGGTGGTCTCGAACCTCTGGAGGAAGAAGAGCGAGACGAAGGTCCTCCTCGAAAGGGTTCTTGCCTACTTTGAGCCTCTTTCTTCGTCTTCTGCTGAAACGAAGGTTTCGGAATTCTAGCCGAGCGAGCTAGCATATCCTGCGTCGCTTTTGCTGATAACGAGCTGGAGATATCGTTAATAGTCTTCTTGGAGAAGAGTTGCGGGGAAAGCTGTGAATACAGCAAGGAAGCTCTCTGTGCGTGAGAGACCGCCTTGGTAAGAAAAGAGCAGAAAACGGCCCTCTTCTTTACCACTCCTGCACCAAAAAGTGAAGCAATTTCCCCGGAACCGTCTCTCACTGCCTTGTCCATGCAAGACAGAAACTGCGTGGAGGTCTTCAGGCGAAAGATGTGCTTGCTCTTGAGTCCTCTTAGCCAACACTCCCAGGGTCCAGTCAAGAAAGTTAAAAACTTCTAAGACTCGGAACATTCCCATCAGAAGGTGATCCAACTCGCTCATAACACCCCACGTCGTCTTCGCAGAATTCAGCGCCGAGCGACGTGCGGAATCGACCAACGAAGAGAAGTCCGAGTCTGCCGAAGAGGGAAGAGTTAGACCCAAGGGCTCTCCTGACTCGTACCAGAACCCATCTTACCCGTCAGCTTGGACGGGGGAAAAGAAAAAACTGTCTTTGCCCCTTCTCTTCTTTTGAAAGCAACCAGTCGTCAAAGTTCTTCATAGCCTTCTTCATAGACACTGTAGGCTTCATCTTAACGACTGAAGACTTCTTAGCCGTATTGGTCGTTGAAAATAAGGACGGAGGAGACGGAGGAGCAACGGCCGAAAGAGACTCCCCAAAATCTTGCAAGAGGAGGTCTGTAAGTCTCTTATACGAAGAAACCGAAGCATCCTTGGGCAAATCTTCCTCCGAATCAGCAACAAATTCTTCCGAAGAATGACGTCTAGAAGCTCTACTGCCCGGAGGAGAGCTAATCCTTGGAGAGCGCCTGTTCGGAGAGCGCCTACTAGGCGAGCGCCTACTGGAAGAAAAACCACCGGGAGAGCGCTTACACGGGGAGCGCCTACTTTGAGAGCGCCTACCAGGAGAGCGCCTCCCAGGAGAGAGCCTACTAGGAGAGCGCCTAGTTGGAGAGCGCCTACTAGGAGAGCGCCTACTTTGAGAGCGCCTCCCCAGGAGAGAGCCTACTTGGTGAGCGCCTGCTAGGAGAGCGCCTACGACTTGGGGAGCGCCTACTAGGAGAGCGCCTACAAGTGGAGGCCCGTCTGTCGGAAACAGATTCTAACTCCACAGAAGAGCGTCTGGATAAGGGAGAGCGCCTATCAGGCTCTCTGCGCCTGCTAGGCTCTTGGCGCCTGCCATCCTCAATACGCCTGCCAGGCTCTTGACGCCTGCCACGGGAGAGAAAAATCCACAGATGAATCCCTGTCAGAAGCGCGGCGCTTACAAGGCTCTGAGCGCCTATCCAATCGGGATGTGATCAACGAGGATAACGGGGAGAAAACTTCCGTTGCCGCCTACCAGGCTCTTGGCGCCTACTAGGCTCTTGGCGCCTACTAGGCTCTTGACGCCTACTAGGCTCCGAGCGCCCGTCCAAAGGAGAGTGGCCACCAGGCGAAGAACTCTTCCTTCGCTCCTGACGAAAACGAGGTTCTTGACGTCTGTCAAGCTCTTGACGCCTAACTGAAGAGGAGCGGAAATCCTGATGAGAGAGCCTGTCTGGCTCCTTACGCCTTACATGCTCACAACTCTTGCTGGGAAGAGAGGAGAGCCTACTCGGAGAAAGATCCCGAGCTCCAGCCTGCACTTCTGACCTCATACTAACAGGCTCAAAAGCTCTTCTAGCCAAAGGAGATTTAGCCGAAGGAACGTTCTTAGACTTCTTTACCGGAAGTGAGGCGTCCTTCCGACGATGAGAAGTCCCGGCAATAGACTCCGCTAAAGCCGCAATCTGCGCCTGCAGACCCGCCAGGATACGCGCAGGAGATCTCTTAAACTCCTCTACAGGGGACGAAGTCCGAGAGCGAACAGGAGAAGCGTAACCGGACGAAATCTTGGTTCTCTTGCGTTCCACTTCTGGCTCTTCCGCGAAGGATTCGGGGCTGGAAGGAAGGGCGCAAGGATCCTTCCAGGGCCTCTTGAGAGGGCGAGACGACTCCGATGCGCTCCATCTACGCTGAGGAGAAGGCGACGAAGATGACGAGAAGCACTGGCGCAATAACTCCTTCTTGTTCGATCCAAGGCAGCCTGGGAACGAGCAACAGGAACTGCCGAGGGGACGCCTGACCGGTGGGGTTCTCCCTAACCTTCCTGCGGCTTTCGACTTTCCTCCTCCACTGGGTCTGGGAGTCTGGAAGAGGTCTAGGCCTGGAAGCGTTAGTGAGCCGGTCAGATGCACCCTCCACTGCACTAGGGGCACTGCACTGATTACTTGCACTATCATCACTCTTACCTTGTCGAGAGCGAGCGAGGCTCTCCTTACTCCTGATCGAGGCTCTCCCAGAAGCAACTTCGCAAAACGAATCTTCGGGTTCAAAGCTGGGCGCAGGGGCTGAAACTGGAGAAGGAACTACTTCTACTACAGGATTCTCAGCGTCAACTTCACTCACCCTCGATCTACTAGAACTCTTTGAAGAAGCCTTGCGCACCCTATCCTTCTCTAACTTTCTCACATAAGAAGAGAGAGCCTTCCAACCATCCTCATCCAAATTCTCACACTCTTTGCAAGGGTTAATAAAAGAGCATTCATTACCTCTACACGACTCAAATCACCGAGTGAGGATCTAATGCAGCTTTAGGAAGCCTAACTTTACATTCCTTCTCTGAACAAACCCTAAATAAACTAGGTTTCTTAACTTCAGAATCATCCATGATTATAGATATGTAAGAGAAATCCAAAAGAAAAAATCCAAAAAAGAGTCCAAAAAGCGTATGCCAAGCCAACAAACAAAGGGTACTTCACCAAAATCCAAATCGTCGGCAACGAGAACGAATTTTAACTATCGTAAGGACTGAACAACAGGTGTTGTCCAGCCGGCGACAGAAAATAATCTGACAAGAAAGGGGGACTGGTTCTTACACCCGCCTCCCAGCGGCGGGTAAGGTAGATCACCTGACCTACCTGTAGCGTGTGCCGCGAGTTTTGAATTTTCTGTCGTGACGTCAGAGACCTAAGCTAAGTATATATCTGGCAGGGAAGTTCATGTACAAAATAATATAGTAATCATTTACATTGACTTCTACATAATATAATATATATATATATATATATATATATATATATATATATATATATATATATATATATATATATATATATGTGATTAATATATATATATATATATATATATATATATATATATATATATATATGTGTGTGTGTGTGTATATATATATATATATATATATATATATATATATATATATATATATATATATATATATATATATATATATATATATATATATATATAGACATGCACGCACACGCACACACACCACACACACCACACACACACCACACACACACACCACTACACACACTACCTGGCACCCTATATTATGCCATTCTATATCAGGAACTTGAAAATAGAAAATACACAATTATGAAATATTCGGAGGTGGGGGTTTATGAAATCAACCCTTACTATGACAAAGGCTGAATGTATTTCAAAACATAAAAATGATATTGTTAGTATACAATAAAGTTTTGTACATACTTACCTGGCAGATATATACTTAGCTATAGACTCAGTCGTCCCGACAGAATTTCAAAACTCGCGGCACACGCGACAGGTAGGTCAGGTGGTCCACCATTCCCGCCGCTGGGTGGCAGGATCCGGAACCATTCCCGTTTTCTAAACCAGATTTTCTCTTCCACCTGTCTCCTGAGGGGAGGATGGGTGGGCCATTAATTGTATATATCTGCCAGGTAAGTATGTACAAAACTTTATTGTATCTTAACAATATCATTTTTGTACATGAAAACTTACCCAGCAGATATATACTTAGCTGATTGGCACCCTTGGTGGAGGGTAAGAGACAGCTAAATATAACTATAATAAATATATTATTAAAAAACAGGGAAAAAACAACATATGTTCTCGGATATAATAATCCATGGTTCTTACCTGATTGGGCAGAAGACTTCATGATTACTGTCTATGAGTCTGCCTGCCTCAAGAGTTCCAGCGAGGTATGGACCTATGACTGAACAACTCTTTGGATCATGTCAATGGGGGCTAGCCCACTTACGCGACAGAGCCTACTCTGGATCGTACCAAGGGGGGCTGACCCACTTACATGGTAGAGCCTTTACCTTTGTCATATCAATGGGGACTAGCCCTCTTACATGACAGAGATTTAGGTTTCTCTACGAAAAACACAAGGAGCACTGAAGCCAATCCCAATCACCTGACCATATTAGTAATGTTATAACCTATGAATTGCAAGAGGGTCCCCTATTCCCTCTTACAATCGACCAATAAAAACAACCACCAATAACATAAAGAAAAATTAACACTAAACTAAGTTAAGAAGGATTAGCCTCAGCTCCTTCTCCCAGCACTGAATCCGCGGAAACGTAAGCTCCCAGAGAGAAGCACTTTTCATAAGTAATTTTCACATCTCTTAAATAATTGGAGGCAAAAACAGAGTTACATCTCCAATATGTTGACTCTATAAGAGCCTGGAGAGAACAAGTGCTCTTACTCTGAGAATCTTGAGGTGCTCTTCACTGCATGCAAGGTGAGCCTCCCTTATCACATCCTTTATGAAGAACGTTAGGGCATTCTTCGAAATAGGTCTCTTAGGATCCTTTACAGAGCACCAGAGACTTTCTTCCGTACCTCCTAATAAGGCTTTTTGTTTTAGATAGAACTTGAGGGCCCTAACAGGACAAGGTCCTCTCCAGTTCCTTTCCCGTTAGGGAAGAAAGTCCTTTTACCTCGAAGCTTCTAGGCCATGGTTTTGAAGAATTTTCATTTTTAGCTAAGAACAGTGGTTTAAAGAAGCAATACGCTGAATTCTTTCTAAAACCTACTCTACCTTCCTAAGCCTGTAGCTCACTGACTCTCTTAGCCGTTGCTAGTGCGAAGATAAATAAAGACTTCCTAGTTAAGTCTTTAAATGAGGCTGTATGCGAAGGTACAAACTTCTCTGACATGAGGAACTTGAGGACTACATCCAAGTTCCAGCTAGGCCTTCTAATCCTCTGGTCTTTCGTGGTTTCAAACGACCTTATAAGGTCATGAAGATCTTTATTATTCGTTAGATCTAGGCCTCTATGCCTAAAAACAGAGGCCAGCATGCTTCTGTAACCCTTCACTGTTGACACTGTGAGGTTACAATTCTTCTTTAAATAGAGAAGAAAATCAGCGATGTTAGTTACAGAGGTACTGGAAGAGGATATTTTCTTAGTCTTACACCATCTTCTAAACACCTCCCACTTCGACTGATACACTTTAGAGGTGGAATATCTTCTGGCTCTTGCGACAGCCTTCGCAACCTCGCACGAAAAGCCTCTCGCTCTGACGAGTCCTTCGATAGTCTGAAGGCAGTCAGACTTAGAGCGGGGAGGTTCTTGTGAAACCTGTTGAAGTGGGGCTGTTTGAGAAGATCGCTCCTTAGTGGAAGCGATCTGGGAAAATCCACTATCCACTCCGGTACCTCTGTGAACCAATCTAGAGCTGGCCAGAAGGGAGCGATTAGAGTCACCCTTGTTCCCTCTGAGCAGGCGAACTTCCTTAACACTTCCCCTACTATCTTGAAAGGGGGGAAGGCGTACATGTCTAAACCTGCCCAGTCTAGCAGAAAACTGTCTATGGCTACTGCTTTCGGATCCGAGATCGGGGAGCAATAATTTTCTAGCCTGTTGTTCTTGTTGGTAGCGAACAGGTCTACATTCTAACTTCCCCACAACCGCCAAAGTTGTTGGCAGACTTGAAGATTGAGTGTCCATTCCGTGGGTAGGAATTGGTCTTTTCTGCTTAAAAGATCCGCACGGACGTTTCTCTCTCCCTGCACAAACCTTGTGAGGAGAGAGATTTTCCTTTCTTGAGCCCATATCAGCAGATCCTTCGCTGACTCGTACAGGGAGAAGGAATGCGTCCCCCCCTGTTTCTTTGTATATGCTAGGGCTGTTGTATTGTCCGAGTGAATTTGAATCACCAAACCTGATACCTGCCCCTCGAAATGAACGAGAGCCAGATGAATGGCTGTTAATTCTTTCTTGTTTATGTGCCAGGACACCTGTTCTCCTTCTCAGGTGCCTGACACTTCTCTCGAACCTAGTGTTGCTCCCCATCCCGAATCTGAGGCGTCTGCAAATAACGCTAGGCGAGGGTTCTTTAAGTGAAGGGAGATCCCCTTGCTTAGCTTCTGTGGATCTAACCACCAGAGGAGATTCTCCTTTATTTTCTCCGATATTGGAAAAGTCTCTCCTAGTTCTTGAGACTTCCAATCCCATCTCTCCTTCAGGTAAAATTCAAGGGGTCTGAGGTGTAGTCTTCCTAAAGAAACGAACTGTTCCATCAAGGAGAGGGTCCCCAGTAGACTCATCTTTAGGAAGACTGCCACCTTTTCCAAGCAGCGTTCTCTCCTTTCTTGAGAAGGAGATGCTAGAAAATCCCGAGAATCCATCTGAATCCCCAGATAGACAATGCTTTGCTGGGGAGTCAGCATGGACTTCTCGAGATTGACTAAAAGTCCCAGGGACTTTGGTTTAGAGTTACAAAAAGGTCCTCCAGACACTGCTCTTTCGATTGGGCTCTTATTAGCCAATCGTCTAAATATAGTGAGATCCTGATCCCTTCCAGATGTAGCCAATGAGCTACGTTCTTCATGATGTCCGTGAAGACTTGAGGGGCTGTCGAGAGTCCGAAACACAACGCTCGGAACTGAAAGACTTTTCCCTGAAACATGAATCTCGGGTATTTCCGCGATGCCGGATGAATTGGCACATGGAAATATGCATCCTGAAGGTCCAGGGACACCATCCAGTCCCCTGGACGAAGAGCAGACAGAACAGAGGAAGACGTCTCCATCGAGAATTTCTTCTTCATTACGAAGAAATTCAGAGCGCTGGAGATCTTGTAACAGTTCTATCGCTTCTTTCAAAATCATCTGTTCCACTGCCTGCCGAATCGCTAGCCTTCGGACCGGATCTGAGTATCTTGCAATCAACTCCCTTGGAGTTGTAGTCAAGGGAGGATTTTCCCTGAAGGGGATTAAATATCCTTTTCTTAGGATAGAGAGGGACCAAGAGTCCGCTCCCTTCTGCGCCCAGACTTTGGCAAAATGGAGTAGTCTGGCGCCTACTTTTGTCTGGAGAACTCTCTGTTCATCTAGACTTCCCGAAGGACCTTCTGGATGATCTATTTCTTCGCTCTGGCCTACGACCTCTAAGAGGGGCTTTAGAAGTGGAGGCTCCTCGAAAGGGCTGCATAAAAGAGGGTCTCTTTCTTTTCAATTGGTACAGCAGGCCTAAACTTCTTAGCCGAATGCATGAGGAGATCTTGGGTTGCCTTCTCTGTTAAGGATTTAGCTACCGCCTTAACCATATCCTGTGGGAATAGATGCGAAGAAAGAGGCGCGAATAAAAGAGAGGATCTCTGTATAGGAGATACCGCTCTCGTGAGGAAGGAACTAAAAACAAATCTCTTCTTTAGTACGCCTGTTCCAAATAGAGAGGCAATTTCCACCGAGCCGTCCATTACCACTCTATCTAGACAGGCCAACACACTAGAGAGCTCTTCCATCGAGACGAAATCCGTGTCCTGGGCTCTCTTCGCTAACGCCCCCATAAAGTTAAAGACTTCTAAAGTCTTGAAAAGGCCCTTGAGGAGATGGTCAAGCTTGCACATGCCCCAAGTTGCCTTCGCAGAAAGTAGAGACCGTCTCCTGGAGGAGTCTACCAATGAGGCAAAACCAGAGTCTGCAGATGACGGGAGACCCAATCCCATGGGCTCTTTGGTCTCATACCACCTTCCAGGCTTCCCTGTTAATTTGGAAGGAGGGCAGGAAAAAACTTTTACCAGCTTCCCTTTTGGATTGTAGACATTCTGCAACATTTTTTAAAGCCTTTTTCATGCATAAAGCAGGGCGCATCTTTACAAAAGATGAGGACTTATGGGCTCTAGTGCTGGACATAAGCGATCCCGGTGAGGGAGGATCAGCAGGATGAAGGGAGTCTCCGAACTCCTTGAGGAGCAGTAATGAGAGCCTCTTGTAGTCCGAGACTGCTACATCAACAGGTCTTTCTTCATCAGAGACATCTTCCAAAGGTCCAACTGAGGGAGAACGTTTGGAAGGGATAGGGCTCTTAACAGGAGAAGTACTCCTTTCCCGAGAAGGAGTGCGCTGATCTCGAGACAAATTCTTGTTCGAAGTCGAAGGAGGAGAATAATTCCTAATAAAAGAGGAACTATGATGGTCCTGGAACCTGAAAAGTTCCTTGCGCCTAACAGGCTCTTGGCGCCTACTCTTCTGACGCTCACTAGGCTCCTGGCGCCTGACTGACTCCTGGCGCCTGAGAGGCTCCTGGCGCCCTGACTCCTGGCGCTTGACTGGCTCCTGGTGCCCTACTGACTCCTGGGGCCTGACTGACTCCTGGGGCCTGACTGATTCCTTGCGCCTGACTGACTCCTGGCGCCTGCTTGACTCCTGGCGAACCGCAGGCTCCTGGCGCCTGAACCACTCCTGGCGCCTCCTCGACTCCTGACGTCCCGAAGGCTCCTGGCGCCTGAACTGATCTCGGCTCTCTTCTGGCCCCTTGAGCCTGAAACGATCGTGACTCCTACTAGATTCTAGGCTTCTCCTAGGGGAGCGGCTACGCACTTCCTGAATCAAGGGAGAGCGATGAATTGAGGAGCTTCTGTTAGGCTCCAAAACTGTCCTGAGAAGGGCGCCTATTCCGTGGAGAAGAGCGCCTATAGGGCGAAGGTAATCGCTTATCAAGCGAAAAACTCCTGTCAAAGGAGTCTCTGGAATCAGGAGAGAAGCGCCTTGGAGAGTCTGAGAGCTTCCTCCTAGCAGAAGAGGGGCGCTTAGTGGAACTCTTGACAGGAAGAGAAATGTCTTTCCTCCTTGTCGAGTCTCTGGTGAAGGAGCCTACCAAAGAGGATAACTGCTCCTGAAGGCAGATCAGGAACTTCTTATTGGGGTCCTGAAGAGAGGGCTCCTCCTGCCTCGCCTTCTTATGATCTGAAGGCCAGTCCTCAGGAAAACGCTCTGGGCTAGAGTCCGCAGCGTCTCCTTTAGGCGCCTTCCAGGCTCTTTTCAAAGGGCGAGATTGAGAGGTCGAACTCCATCCACGTCTAGGAGAGGATGAATTCGAGGCCAAAAAACACTCCCTTAGGATGCCCTTTCTGCAGCTATCCAAGGCAGCCTGGGACGCTACATCAGGATCTGCCAAAGGGACGCCTGACCGTTGGGGATGTTCCACATCCTCCCTGCGGCTGTCGACATTCCTCCTCCCCTGGTCCTGGGAGTTTGAAAGAGGTCTAGGCCTAGGAGCAATGTGGGGACACTGCACATATCACTGTCAAAACTCTTACCTTTATCCAAAGCTCGTAACTGAGCTTGCAGCTTTTTGATAGAGGCTTTTACTTTTTCCCTTTCAGAGGAAGAATCCTTGGATTCAATACAGGGAGAAGAAGCTGCGGCTAAGGGAGAAACGTTAGTTACAAGAGAGTTATTAAACTCGTTCCAGAGAACAAGATCTACTTGAGGATCTAACGGAAGCTTTCCTAATCTTATCTCTCTAAGTTTTTTACATAAGAAGTAAAGTTCTTCCATTCAAGCTCTGTTAACTTCTCGCATTCATTACAGGTGTTGTTAAATGAACATTCATTACCTCTACATTTCGAGCACGACATTATGAGGGTCTACCAAGATTTTCAGCAGCCTAGTCTTACAATCTTCCATTGTACACACCCTAAACATAGGTGAAGCCTTAGCGTCCGACATCGTGAAAGAACAATCCTAATCAAATTCGAAAAACAGTCCACAATAAGCGTATGCCAAGCCAGAGAAAAAAGAATACGTCACCAATATAAACCAATCCAAATTCTCGGCAAACGAGTAGAAATCCAAAATGGGAGGAACAAACAACAGATGTTGTCCGCCCGGCGACAGAGAAAATCTAGTTTAGAAAACGGGAATGGTTGCGGATCCCGCCACCCAGCGGCGGGAATGGTGGATCACCTGACATACCTGTCGCATGTGCCGCGAGTTTTGAAATTCTGTCGGGACGACCGCGTCTACAGCTAAGTATATATCTGCTGGGTAAGTTTTCATGTACAAAAACCATAGTTCTGAAGATGTCCTACCAGAGAGTGTGACTGGTACTGCAGCATTTTGACTGAAAGTTAACGACAGGTAGCTAGCTGATGGATGTACTTGCTTATAGGCTGCACCGTGACTGTAAAATATTGTAGTGTTAATATGTTTGTATTTGTTTGTATGGTGTTTTTACGTTGCATGGAACCAGTAATTATTCAGCAATGGGACCAACAGCTCAACGTGATTTCCAAACCACGTTGAGAGTGAACTTCTATCACCAGAAATACACATCTCTCACACCTCAATGGAATGCCCAAGAATCAAACTCACAGCTATGGAGGTGGCAGGCCAACCATACCAATCACGCCACTGAGGCATGTACTGTACTTTTCAATGTAAAAGAAATTATAAAGTTGTTTTTCTTTGTAAATAAAAACAATTGCTTTACTTGAAGGTTTACAAATAAAAATAGCTAGAATCTGCATATACTTAGAAGAGGGGTGGGGAAAGGGGAAGGGGGGAGAAAGGGGAGGGAGAGGGGAAAAGGGGAAAAAGAAAAAGGGAGGGGAGGAGGGAAGGGAAAGGGGGAGGGAGATGGAAAATGAAGGGAAGAGGAATGAGGTGGTGGAATTGGGAGGGGGAGAGGGACAAGAGGGTGAGGGGAATATAAGAGGGGAGGGGAGGGGGAGAGGGACAAGAGGGTGAGGGGAATATAAGAGGGGAGGGGAGGAGAAGGGGAAATTAGGTTTCTCTATTAGAAGAGAAAAATTATCTTTGCTGTTGCTGAACATAAGCCTGTCTCCCTTTCAACAATAGTCAGAACTTTTATCAATTCTGTGAAATAAACTGCACAGCAAAGTGGAGGAGAATCAAGCAAGGATCTGTTTTCAGCAAACTGCACAAATTTGTAGTGGATTCAGTATAAATGGATGTACTGCTAACACACTACTGTACCATAGTTCAGAAACTCCCCCACTCTCTTACCTCCAACTACCCATAGCCTGTCATTCACAGTTTTCTCAGGCAGCACTGGGTAGGTCAGCTAGTATATATAAGGCTACAAACCATCCTCGATCAAAGGCCTATCCAATAGTTTTAGTTTGGTTTAAATCCCTAAAGCTGTTTAGCCATGATCGAATACCAGAAAGACAGACGGACAAAACAGCCATTATAGTATTATTATTATTATTATTACAGTATTAGTATTACTTAATATGTATTAGATAATCATTTATTTATCATGCAAAACAGAGAGAGAGAGAGAGAGAGAGAGAGAGAGAGAGAGAGAGAGAGAGAGAGAGAGAGAGAGAGAGAGAGAGAGAGAGAGAGAGAGAATTATTTAAGGTTATTTAGTGTTAATTATAATTTTTTTTATAAAAATGTATCTAGTCATAAATATAACATCAAAATACACTAATTAGTGAGTATTTCCTTAAAAAAAAAAAAAAAAAAAAAAAAACAAAAAAAAAAAAAAAAAAAAAAAAAAACCTGCAAATTAATGAATTTTTTATGAATAACTTATAGATAGGATGGACAGAAAAATCCGCGAATAGGGGAGTCTGCAAATCTTGAGACTGCGAATACAGGGGGGGGGGGTTGACTGTATACCTAGATTTTGTAATAGTTTTATCACAAAAAGTGCATTTAATCATGAAATTGATATGAAAATACAGTAATTTGTGGATATTTCTCACAGAAAAATACCACAAATATACATGAATTTCCTGCAAATAATGGGTAGATATGGTCTATACAGAAATCTGCGAGTACATGAAATTGTGAATCTTGAAAATGCGAATACATGAGACAGCAAATCTTGAAAACTTGAATACAATGGGTCCTCCAATAGACCCACCATATTTGCAGGGGATGGGTACCAGACCCTGGCCCCCCCTATAGATAAAATCTGCAAATACTTAAAACTCCTGTAAAATTGCTTATAACCACCTGTTTTGATAGTTAAAAAAAAATTTTTTTAATGGTTATACCTGGGTATTTTAATAATTTTGTCACAAAAATGGTATGAAAATGCTGTAATCTGTGAATATTTCTCAGAAAAAAATACAGTGAGTAGGTAAATTTTCCACAAATAATGGGTATATATGGTCCATGAAAAAAATCCAATAATAGGCGACTCCGCGAATAGAGGGGGGGGGGGGTCAACTGTACATCTTTGATAAGGTGGTCCAGTTCCCCGACAATGTAGATAAAATTCTCACAGAAGAGAAGGCAGACCACCTCCTAGATGATTCGATAAAACTGGAGAAATCTTGAGAGGAGGCAGATACTCCTTTCTCCAGTGGAATACAACACTTGTCTACATCATACTAGACAAGAAGATGGGATACAGAAAATGGCTTTCCCAAGCTCCCTCTTCTCTGCCAAACAAGTGTCGATCTTAGCGAAAGCCTTCATAGAGAAGGATGGCAGCACCATCCTCAGCATCCCTGCGGATCCTGCAGGCTGTTGTATCATAAATGCTGATCCTGGAGAAGTTGGAACAGCTGGAGAAAAGAATGCAGGATAATATAAAAGAAAATATCTTGGGAGCACCGAGAAGTTAGTCGCTCCAGTTCTAAATCTTCCGCATCTGAAGAAATTGAAGAAGTAGCAATGCCTGGAGGGTTTTGTGCTGCTGAAGAGGGTTTCCGAAGAAGGCTCAAAATACTATCGAGCCATTGTTGGATGGGTGCTAATGGATCCTATACCAACTACAAATCCACATTTGAGAATTTCATCAACCTAGTTCTACATCCTTCTGAACAATATCTAATGCTTGATGAGCTTGAATCTGACATAACTGATCTAGCTATTTATGTAAACAACCACAAAATAATCAAGTATGTCATCAAGGATACTGGAAAATATCTAACAATGATGAAAGATGACTGCCAAAACCACCGATGTTAGCCAGGAGCCGGCAATGGTGTTAGAATTGGAATCATGGGCTACCTGAACTGGAGTTGTTGGCAATGAAGTAGGGATATTGATAGGAGAGGTGTTAGATAACAGAGGGGAAGAAAAAGTAGACTTCTTTGCCTCTAAAGGCAAAGGAGTTGCTTCAATATATTACTCTTACTCTCGGCCCGAAGAGCCACCTTCCTCTTTTTAGCTTTTTCCATCTTCTCTATATGAGACTTAAAAGTTCTTCCAACCTTGCTCATCTAAGCCCTGGCACTCAATGCAAGTTAAAACTTCACTACATTCCTGCTCCCTACTCTTCACACACTTAGTGTGGATCATAACAAAGCTTAGCCATTCTAGTTTTGCAGCCTTCACTGCAAAACCTAACTGCTGACAAACTAGGGTCGGACATGTTGAAGCTAGATTCTATTTAGCTACGTAAATTGAAAGCTAAAAAGCAGCTTACCAAGAAAAAACTAACACCAAATTGTACTTTGCCAAATACGACGAAAAAACCACAGAAGCAATGAAAAGTCTACTGCAAGAACCACTGATGTTACTCTATGGCCGGCAGAAAACGAATTGACAACAGTTAGCTCGGCAGTATATTGGGTGTTCCTGATAGTGGGCGGGTCTCTTTGTTACCTGCACTAACGACAGCAGCACCACTGCCGCCAATTAAATTGAATTTTCAACTGCCAGATAAGAAAGCTTACTGCTATGTAATTGTTTGGCAAGTCATTTAAGTGAAATGAAGTTCTTCAGTAACATGGTCCTAGCCTCTTCGTTCCATCAAACACCTTCCAACTCCTCTTACGTTACACATTCACTCTCTCTCCACAAACTGATAAGCAGTACGTATAATATCAATGACAGTCCCACTGAGAATCTTGAAATGCATGCAGTGTAGCAAGGAATTACTAGCAGCTGTACCCATCCTCTGGACATGTTATCAAATGAACACTCACTTCTAAATGACGTGGACATAAACATTTTCCCAGCCAACGCTACTGTATCACTGACCCGCTCAGTCAGGCACTGCCAGGGGGGCACCTACTATGTTGAGACAAGTTGATCAAGAAAGATTTTCATCACAAGGCCCCTTAAATGGCCCTTGATAAAATCCAGCTTATAATTATTGATGTTAACTGCATTTATGGTCATTTATGTTAACTCATAGTACAAATTTGAATATAGTTGGCCCATTTGACCTTTTGGGCCCCTGCTATCAAGGTCAAGGTAGGTAGGCTCAAACCCTTCTCCCTTGGTCGGTAAGTCAAAAGACTGTAGGTCTCCTCCCCCCCCTAATATTGTGGGAAACCCTCGGGGACCCATTCCCAGGATGAATTCTCCCCTCCCACCCTTACTACTGAGGGTGCCTTACGGCCCCAATATTGTGGGGAGCCTGTTTGTACCTATAGAAACACTTTACATAGATTTCAACTTCGAAAGTTGTAAAAACTGAGAAGTCACGACTCCCTTAGAAAAAGCCCTCGAATAAGAGGGGGTAAGACCCGCCTTGGAAACAACCCTTGAATTTTGGATTTTGACCAAAGCATTCCTGGGGGGAGGGGAGTCTATGGTAAAAATTTGGTAGTCCTAGCTTTCATAGTCCAGGTGTACATAGCAACCAAACAAACAGACAGACAGACAGAAATGGTTAGACAGATGTTTGCTGCCTAAACAATGAACTGTCAAGTCATTAAATATACATATGCTAGTTCTGTTAAAAGAATTTTTTTTTTTTTTTTTTTTTTTTTACATATTTCTTGTGAGCTAGGGTCATAATTTGGGGTGGTATACATAAGTATTCCCACAGCACATCACATCCTCTTGATTTCAGACACATCTACTTCTATGATTATGGAATTAAGGAATTCAGCTCTGGTTGCACCTCAAACTTCCTTTGTCTGGCACCAAAGGCTCCTCAAGGGGGCACCAGCACTCTCCCTCTGGCTGCTCACATGAACTGCTTGCTCAACAGATTTAAGTGACTTAACTTCAATGAGTCTCCTACTTAATGTTGTACAAACAACTTATGTCTCAAGAGTAAAACTATGAGGTATAGATCCTCTGTGGTATATCAACTCCTGGTAGAACCCTCATAATATGACTTCCAATTGCCTTACAGCATTCAAGTACAGTGGAACCTTGACATACGAAAGTCCCAACTTATGAAAAATTCAAGTTACGAAAGCAAATAAGATTTTTTTGCCTCTGCATACGAAAATAATTCAGGTTACGAAAGGTTGTTACTGTAAAGTCCCGAGATTCACCCGGACCACCGAGAACAGTTTTAAAACTCGCGCACTACCAACTGAGTAGACTCGCCACCATCCTCCCGCTCTCCCATTGGTTCCTGATGCTAGTCACCGTCGTAAGATCCTGCTCTCCTATTGGTCAGCATCTCTCCCATCGTGCATCTACGTAAAGGGGTTCTTCGGTCACTCCGTAGCAGCATCGTTATCGTACGCACGCAGAATTAGTTCGTTCACACACGATTTCGTTTGTTAACGTAAATTCGTGTTAGTGATTTCGCTTTGTACTTTATCGTGTTGTGTGAGAACTTAATTAGTACTACATAACTTAATTACGTACAGTCATGGGTCCCAATTAAGTTGCTGAAGTTCACGGAAAGAAGAGGATGCTTTCTATGGAGACAAAAATGATATTGTATCAGGAACCATTCCCATTTTCTATTCAGATTTTTTAGTGCCACTGTCCCCTGAGGGGAGGAGGTGGGTGGGTACTTTATTATATATATCTGCAGGTAAGTATGAACAAACTTTATTGTATCATAACAATATCATTTGTTCATGAAACTTACCTGTCAGATATATATATATATATATATATATATATATATATATATATATATATATATATATATAGCTGAATCCCACCATTGGAGGTGGGAAGGGCCAGAACAGAATGATTTAGGAAACAAATTGCATGCAGATGATTGACATCTTGGTTCCTTACCTGTTAGCATATATACATATATATATATATCTATATATCTATATATATATATATATATATATATATATATATATATATATATATATATATATATAATAGATATTATATATATATATATATATATATATATTATATATATATTATATATATACATATATACATATATACTATATACATATACTATACATATATACATATATCAATATATACATATATATACATATATACATATATATTACTATATACTATATATACATATATATACATATATACATATATATACATATATACATATACATATATACATACATATATACATATATACATACATATATACATATACGTATACATATATATACATATATATACATATATACATATATACATATATTATACATATATACATATATATACATATATATACATATATACATATATACATATATATCTGACAGGTAAGTTTCATGAACAAAATGATATTGTTATGATACAATAAAGTTTGTTCATACTTACCTGGCAGATATATATAATCAAGTACCCACCCACCTCCCCTCAGGGGACAGTGGCACTAAAAAATCTGAATAGAAAATGGGAATGGTTCCTGATACCCGCCTCCCAGCGGCGAGAATGGGTACTAACCACCTGGCCGACCACTGCGTGTGTCGGGAGTTTTGAAATTCTTTCTGACCTGTATAGCTGGTGAGATCTAGATGATCTGTCAACGGGGGCGTGACCACAATGTGACTAGACCATATTGACCATACTCTGAGGGCAACGAAGCAAAAAACCACCACCTGACCTAGCCTATCAAAAGTCAACCCCATATAACTTCTAGGCTAAAGAAAGGGAAGTCCGCCTCAAGCAGCCGACCCTACAACCATATTCGAAGCACACCTAACCATTTTCTATAGGATAGGATGCGTGCTGCTTCCTGCCCCCAAGATTGTATCTGCGGAAATGTATGGCCCTAGCGAGTAGCAGTTCTCATATGCCGTCTTCAAATCCCGCAGGTAGTGTGAAGCAAACACAGAGTAAACACAGAGTTGCTTTGCCAAAATGTGGCATTCAGGATATTGCTGAGTGCCATGTTCTTTTGAAATGCCACCGAGGTCGCGACAGCTCTTACCTCGTGAGCATTAACTTTCAATAGTTTAAGATCACCATCTGGACAGGACGAATGAGCCTCCTTGATGGTGCTTCTCAAAAAGAACGCCAGAGCGTTCTTTGACATTGGTAAGTCTGGTCTCTTGACGGAACACCACAGATTGTCCGAAGGACTGCGACACTGTTTAGTCCTTTCTACATAAAACTTGAGAGCCCTGACAGGGCACAGGACTCTCTCTGGTTCTCGTCCAATGATTTCTGCTAACCCCTTGATGTCAAAGCTCTTGGGCCAGGGGTTGGACGGATTTTTATTCTTCGCTAAGAAGGAAGGGCTCAAGGAACATACTGCATTATGTCCTCTAAAGCCCACATGCTTACTGATGGCTTGAATCTCACTAACCCTCTTTGCTGTAGCCAGAGCGGTTAGGAAAATAGCCTTCCTTGTCACGTCCTTTAAGGAAGCAGCATGTAAAGGTTCGCAAGGACTTGACATCAGGAACCTTAGAACTATGTCTAGGTTCCATGACATAATCTTAGGTGGCGGCACTTTTGAGGTTTCAAAGGACCTTAAAAGATCGTGGAGGTCTTTGTTGTTGGCCAGATCTAAACCTCTGTGTCGAAAGACCGTCGACAACATGCTCTTGTAACCTCTAATCATGGGAACTGCGAGCCTGTCGACATTCCTCAGATGGAGAAGGAATTCAGCGATCTGATTCACAGAGGTCGTGGAGGAGGAAACACCTTTCCTCCTGCACCATCTCCTGAAGACAGCCCACTTTGATTGGTAAACTGCCCGAGAGGAAGCTCTTCTTGCGTTGGCAATTGCTTTTGCCACAGGTCTTGAAAACCCTCTCAATCTGACCAACTTTTCGATAGTCTGAACGCAGTCAGACTCAGAGCGGAGAGGTTTCTGTGGTACCTCTCGAAGGGGGGCTGTCTGAGTAGATCGACTCTTTCTGGCAGAGTCCTTGGGAAGTCCACTAGGAAGGACATGACCTCTGTGAACCAGTCGCTTGAAGGCCAAAACGGGGCGATTAGCGTCATTCTCGCTCCTTATGATGCCGCAAACTTTCTGATCACTTCTCCCAGGAGTTTGAACGGGGGAAAGGCGTAGACGTCCATCCCTGTCCAATCCCATAGGATGGCGTCTATTGCTACTGCTCCCGGGTCGAGAACAGGGGAGCAGTAAAGAGGAAGTCTCTTAGTTTTCGATGTAGCGAAGAGATCTACCAATGGGCGTCCCCATAGTCTCCACAGCTCTTGGTAGACTTCTAAATGAATAGTCCATTCGGTCGCAAGCAGTTGCTGCCGACAGCTGAGAAGATCCGCACGGACATTTTCGACTCCTAAAACGAACCTCGTCAGGATCGTTATGTTCCGTGCTTTTGCCCAAAACAGGATCTCTCTCGCTATCTCAAACAGGGACCGAGAGTGTGTTCCCCCCTGCTTCTTGATATATGCAAGAGCCGTGGTGTTGTCAGAGTTGATCTGGACAACTTGGCCAACAACCCGTCCTTCGAAGAACTAGAGAGCCAACCGAATTGCCTCCAATTCTTTGAGGTTTATGTGCCAGGACGTCTGTTCCCCTCTCCAGATGCCTGACACTTCCTCCTTTTCCAGTGTTGCTCCCCAGCCCGCCATGGACGCGTCTGAGAACAACACTAGGTCGGGGCTCAGAAGGCTGAGAGACAACCCTTCTGAAAGCTTGACGGGATCAAGCCACCACTTCAGGTGATCCTTGATCGACTGAGAGATTGTCAAAGTTGCATCTAGATCTTTCTTGTCTTTCCAGTTCTCTGCTATGAAAAACTGGAGCGGCCTGAGGTGTAGCCTCCCCAGGGAAACAAACTTCTCCAGCAAGGAAATGGTCCCCAGCAGACTCATCCATTCCTTCGCCGAGCATGTTTCCTTCCCTAAGAAGACAAACTTTTTCTAAGCAGTTCTGCTGACGTTCCAGGGATGGAAAAGCTCGAAAAGCCGCTGAATCCATCTGAATCCCCAGATACACGAAGAACTGCATAGGGGTCAGATGGGACTTTTCGAAGTTGACTAGTAGGCCCAGGGCCTTCGTAGCTGCAACGTTGTATGAAGGTCCTCCAGACACTTCGCCTCCGACGACGACCGGATGAGCCAATCGTCTAGGTAAAGCGAGACTTATCTTTGAGAGGTGAAGCCATTTCGCCACATTTCGCATGAGAAGCGTGAAGACCATAGGAGCTGTACTTATCCCGAAGCAGAGCGCTCTGAATTGGAAAACCTGTCCCTTTAAGACGAACCTCAGGAACTTCCTTGACTGAAGATGGATTGGGACGTGGAAGTAGGCATCTTGGAGGTACAAGGACGCCATCCAGTCCCCTGGTCTTAAAGCTCCTAGAACAGACTGTGTTGTTTCCATCTTGAATTTTTCCTTTCTTATAAAAAGGTTCAGTCTGCTGACGTCCAGGACAGGTCTCCATCCCCCAGACTGCTTCGGAACCAGGAACAACCTGTTGTAGAAGCCTGGGGAATCTAGCGTTAGAACCTGTTCTACGGCTCTCTTTCCTATCATCTGCTCGAGGAGATCGAGCAGGATCTGTTGCTTCGGCGGCTGGTATGAGGGCGACAGATCTTTGGGCTTCGTGCTCAGCGGTGGTGTGGAGAGGAAAGGGATCTTGTATCCTCTCTCGATTATCTCGAGGGACCAGGTGTCCGTCACTCTTATTCTCCATGCCTCTGCAAAGGATAAGAGTCTTGCTCCGACCGGTGTCTGAAGGCCGGCGACGTCACTTTTTCCCCTTGGGTTTAGAGGGGGTCCTGCCTCTAGCAAAGCCTCCTCCTCGAGGAGACGCTCTCGAGGAAGCCCCGCCACGAAAGGGCTTAAACTTCTTGGGAGCCTGTGTGACTCTGGTAGAAGATTGGGCCGCAGGACGTCTAGAAGATTGGGTCAAGAGGTCCTGCGTCGCCTTTTCTTGAAGGTTAACCAACAGATCCTTCACCATCGACTTCGGGAAGAGATGGGAAGAAAAAGGTGCAAACAACAAATCTGCTCTCTGTGCAGGAGACACCGACTTTGAAGTAAAGCTACAGTATAGAGCACGTTTCTTCAGGAGGCCCGTAGCAAAGTGGGATGTCAGCTCATCAGAACCATCCCTGACTGCCTTATCCATGCATGCTAATACACTGGATAACTCCTCGAAAGAAATAGAGTCAGGGCTCCGAGACTGCAGATCCAGGGCCCCCAAGCACCAATCCAGGAAGTTAAAAACTTCCAACATTCTGAATAACCCTTTAAGGTGGTGATCCATTTCCGACAGCGTCCAGGAAACTTTAGCTGAGGGAAGGAAAGATCTCCTCGGAACATCTATCAAGCTGGCAAAATCACCTTGTCAAGAGGGAGGAATGCTCAACCCCGCTTCTTCTCCCGTCTCATACCTAATTCCAGCTCTCCCGCTTAGCCTCGCTGGAGGTAGGGCAAAGGAAGTCTTGCCTTTCGCCTTCCTGGAGTCCATCCAGTCATGGATCCTCTTAAAATGATATTGTTAAGATGCAATAAAGTTTTGTACATACTTACCTGGCAGATATATACTTAGCTATAGATTCGGTCGTCCCGACAGAATTTCAAAACTCGCGGCACACGCGACAGGTAGGTCAGGTGATCCACCATTCCCGCCGCTGGGTGGCGGAATATGGAACCATTCCCGTTTTCTAAGACATATTTTCTCTTCCATCTGTCTCCTGAGGGGAGGATGGGTGGGCCATTAATCGTATATATCTGCCAGGTAAGTATGTACAAAACTTTATTGTATCTTAACAATATCATTTTTGTACATGAAAACTTACCCAGCAGATATATACTTAGCTGATTGGCACCCTTGGTGGAGGGTAAGAGACAGCTAAACATAATAATAATACTTAAACTAAATACATTAAAAACAGGGAAAAAACAACATATGTTCTTGGATATAATAATCCATGGTTCCTACCTGATTGGGCTGAAGACTTCATGACTACTGTCTATGAGTCTGCCTGCCTCAAGAGTCCCAGCGAGGTATGGACCTATGGCTGAATAACTCTTTGGATCGTGTCAATGGGGGCTAGCCCGCTTACGCGACAGAGCCGACTCTGGATCGTACCAATGGGGGCTGACCCACTTACATGGTAGAGGCCATTTACCTTTGTCATATCAATGGGGACTAGCCCTCTTACATGACAGAGTTAAGGTTTCTATAACTAAACACAAGGAGCACTGAAGCCAATCCCGATCACCTGACCACGTTAGTACTGTTATAACCTATGAATTGCAAGAGGGTCCCCTATTCCCTCTGACAATCAACCAATAAAAACAACCACCAATATAGAAAAATTTTAACACTAAACTAAGTTAAGAAGGATTAGCCTCAGCTCCTTCTCCCAGCACTGAATCCGCAGAAACATACGCTCCCAGAGCAAAGCACTTTTCGTAAGAAATTTTTACGTCTCTTAGATAATTGGAGGCGAACACAGAGTTACATCTCCAAATCGTTGACTCTATCAGAGCCTGAAGAGACCAGGTTCTGTGAAAGGCCATTGACGTAGCTATGGCTCTCACTTCATGTGCTCTTACTCTGAGAATCTTGAGGTGCTCTTCATTGCAAGTAAGGTGAGCTTCCTTTATTAAATCCTTTATGAAGAACGTTACGGCATTCTTTGAAATAGATCTTTTAGGATCTTTTACAGAGCACCAAAGACTTTCTTCTGTACCTCCTAATAACACTTTTTTCCTCAGGTAGAACTTGAGTGCCCTGACTGGACACAAAGTCCTCTCTAGTTCTTTACCTGTTAGTGAAGAAAGTCCTTTTACCTCAAAGCTTCTAGGCCATGGTTTTGAGGGATTTTCGTTTTTCGCTAGAAAAAGTGGTTTAAAGGTGCAAACCGCTGAATCCTTCCTAAAACCAACTTTACCTTCCAAGGCTTGCAACTCGCTAATTCTCTTAGCTGTTGCTAATGCGAATAGAAATAAGGACTTTCTAGTTTAGTCTCTAAATGAAGCTGTGTGAGAAGGTACAAATTTTTCTGACATTAGGAACTTAAGGACCACATCCAAGTTCCAGCTAGGTTTCTTGATTTTCTGGTCTTTCGTGGTTTCGAAAGACCTTATTAGGTCATGGAGATCATTATTGTTCGTAAGATCTAGACCTCTATGTCGAAAGACTGAGGCCAGCATACTCCTGTAACCTTTTACTGTAGATACTGCCAGGTTACAATTCTTTCTCAAATAGAGAAGAAAATCAGCAATTTCAGTTACAGAGGTACTGGAAGAGGATATTTTCTTACTCTTACACCATCTTCTAAACAACTCCCACTTCGACTGATACACCTTAGAGGTGGAAACTCTTCTGGCTCTTGCAATAGCCTTCGCAACTTCGCGCGAAAAACCCCTTGCTCTGACGAGTCCTTCGACAGTCTGAAGGCGGTCAGACTTAGAGCGGGGAGGTTCTTGTGAAATCTGTCGAAGTGGGGCTGTTTGAGAAGATCGTTCCTTAGTGGAAGCGATCTTGGAAAATCTACTATCCACTCCAGTACCTCTGTGAACCAGTCGAGAGCTGGCCAGAAGGGAGCGATTAGGGTCATTTTTGTTCCCTCTGAGCAAGCGAACTTCCTCAATACTTCCCCTACTATCTTGAAAGGAGGGAAGGCATACGAGTCTAAACCTGCCCAATCTAGTAGAAAGCTGTCTACGGCTATCGCTTGCGGATCCGAGATTGGGGAGCAATAATTTTCCAGTCTGTAGTTCTTGTTGGTTGCAAACAGGTCTATATTGGGTCTTCCCCACAGATGCCAAAGTTGTTGGCAAACCTGAGGATTGAGTGTCCATTCCGTGGGTAGGACTTGGTCTTTCCTGCTCAACAGATCCGCCCGGACATTTCTCTCTCCCTGCACAAACCTTGTGAGAAGAGAGTTTTCCCTTTCCTGAGCCCAAATCAGCAATCCTTTCCTGACTCGTACAGGGAGAAGGAATGCATCCCCCCCTGTTTCTTTATATATGCCAGGGCTGTTGTATTGTCCGAGTGGATTTGAATCACCAGACCTGAGACCTGTTCCTCGAAATGAACTAGAGCCAGATGAATGGCTGTTAGTTCTTTCTTGTTTATGTGCCAGGACACTTGTTCTCCTTCCCAAGTGCCTGACACGTCTTCCGAACCTAAGGTTGCTCCCCACCCTGAATCTGAGGCGTCTGCAAATAACGCTAGGCGCGGGTTCTTTTTTAAGTGAAGGGAGATCCCTTGCTTAGTTTTTGTGGATCTAACCACCAAGAGGAGATTCTCCTTGATTCCCTTCGAGATCGGAAAGGTTTCTCCCAGTTCTTGAGACTTCCAATCCCATCTCTCCTTCAGATAAAATTGAAGGGGTCTTAGGTGTAGTCTTCCTAAGGAAACTAACTGTTCCATCGAGGAGAGGGTCCCCAGTAAGCTCATCCATTCCCTCGCTGAACAATGTTCTTTCCTTAAGAAGACTGCCACCTTTTCCAAGCAGCGTTCTCTCCTTTCCTGCGGAGGATACGCTAGAAAATCCCGAGAATCCATCTGAATCCCCAGATAGACAATGCTTTGCTGGGGAATCAGCATGGATTTCTCGAGATTGACTAAAAAGTCCCAGGGACTTTGTCAAATTGAGAGTTAAGAAAAGGTCCTCCAGACATTGTTTCTCCGATTGGGCTCTTAATAGCTAATCGTCTAGATATAATGAGATCCTGATCCCTTCCAGATGTAGCCAATAAGCTACATTCTTCATGATGTCCGTGAAGACTTGAGGGGCGGTCGAAAGTCCAAAGCACATCGCTCGGAAACTGAAATACTTTCCCCTTCGGAACATAAATCTTAGGTATTTCCACGATGCCGGATGAATTGGCACATGGAAATACGCATCCTGAAGGTCCAGGGACACCATCCAGTCCCCTGGACGAAGAGCAGACAGAACAGAGGAAGACGTCTCCATCGAGAATTTCTTCTTCATAACAAAGAAATTCAGGGCACTGACGTCTAGCACCCGGTCTCCATCCTCCGATGCTTTTGGTACCAGGAACAACCGATTGTAAAATACCTGGAGGACTTGGAGATCTTGTACCAGTTCTACTGCTTCTTTGGAAATCATCTGTTCCACTGCCTGAAGAATAGCTAGTCTTCGGACCGGATCTGAGTATCTTGCACTCAACTCCCTTGGAGTTGTCGTCAAGGAGGATTTTCCCTGAAGGGGATCAAGTATCCTTTTTTTCAGGATCAGAGGGACCACGAATCCGCTCCCTTCTGCGCCCAGACTTTTGCAAAATAGAGTATTGTCTGGAGGACTCTGCTCATCTAGATTTCCCGAAGGACCTTCTAGATGGTCTACTCCTCCGTTCTGGTCTGCGACCTCTAAGAGGGGTTCTAGAAGAGGAGGCACCTCGAAAGGGCTGCACAAAAGAGGGTCTCTTCTCTTTTTTCAATAGGCACGGCAGGCCTAAACTTCTTAGCCGAGTGTGTGAGGAGATCCTGAGTTGCTTTCTCCGTTAGAGATTTTGCTACCTCCTTAACCGTCTCCTGCGGGAACAGATGAGAGGACAGAGGAGCGAAAAGAAGAGAAGATCTTTGAAGAGGAGATACGGCTCTTGCTAGAAAAGAGCTAAAGACCGATCTCTTCTTTAACACTCCTGTTCCAAACAGAGAGGCAACTTCTACAGAGCCGTCCACAACTGCTCTGGCCAAGCAAGCCAGAACACTTGAAAGCTCTTCCATAGAGACGAAGTCAGTGTCTTGAGCTCTCTTGGCTAATGCTCCCAATACCCAGTCCATAAAATTAAAAACTTCTAGTCTTGAAGAGGCCCTTTAGAAGATGGTCCAATTCACACATGCTCCATGTTGCCTTTGCAGAAAGCAGACTTCCTCCTGGATGCGTCTACCAAAGAGGCAAAATCCGCGTCTGCGGATGAATGGGGAGGGGCCCAAACCCATGGGTTCTTTGGTCTCGTACCACCTTCCAGGTTTCCCTGTTAATTTGGAAGGAGGACAGGAAAAAACTGTTTTACCAGCTTCCCTTCTTGAGGCTAGCCATTCTGTAAAGGTCTTCAAAGCCTTCTTCATGCATAATGCCAGCCGCATCTTAACGAACGAAGAACACTTATGGGCTTTGGTACTGGACATAAGTGATCCTGGTGATGGAGGATCAGCAGGATGAAGGGAGTCTCCGAACTCCTTGAGAAGCAGAAGTGACAGCCTCTTGTAGTCTGAAACTGCTACATCTACGGGCTTCTCATCATCCGACATTTCTTCCAAAGGCTCCACTGAAGGCGACCGTTTGGAAGTGATAGGGCTCTTCCCGGGAGAAGTACTCCTTTCCCGAGAAGGGGAGCGCTGAATCTTATAAGAAGAATGAGGCTCCTGGCAGTCAAAAACATTCTTGCGCCTACTAGGCTCTTGGTGTCTAGTCACTTGAGGTCCAAAAGACTCCTGGCGCTTGATAGGCTCTTGGCGCCCTGACTCAAGGCGCTTGAGAGGATCCCGGCGCCCTGACTCCTGACGCCTAACCGACTCCTGGCGCCCTGACTCCTGACGCCTAACCAACTCCTGGCGCCCTGACTCCTGACGCCTAACTGACTCCTGGCGCCCTGAATCCTGGTGCTTGAAAGGCTCCTGACGCCCCTTGCGTCTGACTGCCTCCTTGCGCCTGACTGACTCCTGGTTCCACTCCTGGTCCTGCAATCCCAAAGGATCCTGATATTTGTGCTGGTTTAGGTTCTCTTCCGGCTCCTTGAACCTGAACCGATCGAGACTTCTGCTCAATTCCCGGCGTTTAGAAGGGGAGTGGCTACGCACTTCCTGACGATGAATTGAGGCGCTTCTGTTAGGCTTCAAAACCTTGTCCAAAGGAGGGCGCTTATTTCTTGGAGAAGAGCGCCTACAGGGCGAAAGGACTCGCCTGTCAGGAGAAAAACTCCTGTCCAAAGAGTCTCTAGACGAAGGAGATAATCGCCTTGGAGAGTGTGAGGGCTCTCTCCTAGCCACAGAAGGGCGCTTAGAGGAATTCTTAACAGGGAGCGAAACATCTTTCCTCCTTGTTGAATCCTTAGTGAAGGAGCCTACTAGAGAGGATAACTGCTCCTGCAGGTTGATCAGGAAGTGCTTCGTGAGATCCTGAAGAGAGGGCTCCTCCTGTCTCGCCTTCTTAGGATCAGAGGGCCAATTCTCAGGAAAACGCTCTGGGCTAGAATCAAAGGGCGCGATTGAGAGGCCGAACTCCATCCTCGTTTAGGAGAGGAAGAGTCCGAGGCCAAAAAACACTCCCTTAGGATGCCTTTTCTGTGGCTATCCAAGGCAGCCTGGGACTTTACATCAGGATCTGCCGAAGGGACGCCTGACCGTTGGGGATGTTCTGCATCCTCCCTGCGGCTTTCGACATTCCTCCTCCCCTGGTCCGTGGGAGTTGGAAGCGGTCTAGGCCTAGGAGCAATGAGGAACCGGTCAGACGCCCCCTCCACTGCACTGGGGACACTGCACAAATCACTATCACCACTCTTACCTTCGTTTAATGCTCGTAACTGAGCTTGAAGTTTCTTGATCGAAGCTTTCACATTTTCCCTTTCAGAGGAAGAATCCTTGGATTCAGTACCGGGAAAAGCAGCTGTGGCTAAGGGAAAATCGTTAGGTACAGGAGCTGTTATTAAAGTCTTGTTTCAAGGAGAACAAGATCTACTTGATGATCTAACTGAAGCTTTCCTTATTCTATCCCTCTCAAGTTTCCTAACATAAGAAGATTACTCCTTCCACTCAAGCTCTGTTAAGTTCTCGCACTCAATACAGGTGTTATTAATAGAACATTCATTCTCTCTACATTTAGAGCAAACATTATGAGGGTCTACCGATGATTTCGGCAGCCTAACCTTACAATCTTCCCTATTACAAACTCTAAACATAGGTGAAGCCTTAGCGTCAGACATCGTGAAAGAGCAGTCAATATCAGTCAAAAAACAGTCCACAATAAGCGTATGCCAAGCCAGAGAAAAAACAGAATACGTCACCAAAAAACCAATCCAAATTCTCGGCAAACGAGTAGAAATCCAAAATGGAGGAACGAACAACAGATGTTGTTCGCTCAAGCGACAGAGAAAATATGTCTTAGAAAACGGGAATGGTTCCATATTCCGCCACCCAGCGGCGGGAATGGTGGATCACCTGACCTATCTGTCGCGTGTGCCGCGAGTTTTGAAATTCTGTCGGGACGACCGAGTCTATAGCTAAGTATATATCTGCTGGGTAAGTTTTCATGTACAAAATGCTTTCTTCGTAGAGAGTGAAGTTGCCATCTTCACGAAACCAGGCGCCTTCCTCGCTTTCGCCGAGGCCAACTGTGAAGGGGGAGAGCGAGGAACCGGGGGCTGAAACTTATCAGCAAACAAGTCTTTCAGGAGGCAGGTCAATGTCTTATAATCCGAAGATGAAGACGCAGCAGGTTCTTCTTCATCAGCAAGATGCGAGTCACCCGAGGACTCTCCTTCCTCCACGGGAACAGCAGAAGGGTCCTTAACAGACCGCGAAGTAATTAAACCCCGAGGCCCTGCTCGTAAAAGGGGGCCTCTATCTGAAGGAGGGTTCGAAGAAGGAGGTCGGGTATGTGTCAAAGCCAACTCCGAAGCTTTACTCAGTTCTTGTAAAGGAGCATCCTGCGGGACGTCCTGACGAGCGTCTTGATGTGCAGAGCGTCGAGCGTCTTGAAAGGCGTCCTCGCAAGCGTCCCGCTGAGGACATGCAGAGCGTCGATTGCCAGCGTCCTGAAGAGCGTCCTGGTGTGCATCTCGACGAGCGTCCTGAAAAGCGTCCTGACAGGACGCAGCAGCCACAGAGGCGTCCTGATGAGCAGCCGGAGAAGCGTCCTGATGAGCAGCCCGCCGAGCGTCACGATGAAAAGGGCGCGATGCGTTATTGCAAGTCAGGCGATAGTTGCCACTACGATCCTCATGGCTCATCGAGCCATGACGTTCATTTACACTTCTAGATACTCCGCACTCCTTATGAGGAGGTAAACAGGCTCTAGAAGTCGACGAAGCCACGGGGGGCGACGAATGAGGAGAGGGAGAGGGAGACTGCCTGGTTCTCTTGACAGGCAGCCTTGAATTCTTACTACGGCAACGGGGGTTCTGCCTCTCTCTTGGAGAAATAAGACGCCAACTGTTGCTGCATTGCTACGAGATATCCCTAGATGGAGAGGATTCATGATCAGGAGAAGGACTGATCCTGTGAGAAGATGATGGGCGAGGGGACGCCCTCTTCCTTCTCTCAGGAACAATCTTAGAGCGACTGGGGCGCTCAATTACGTCCTCTTCCGATGACGTCCTGGTCCTCTTCTGCGGAGGAACGTCCTCGAAGCATTCGGGAGACGAGTGGAACACAGGTCGAGAAGGAGGACGTGAAGCGTCCTCCTCTCTAAAATGATATTGTTATGATACAATAAAGTTTCATACATACTTACCTGGCAGATATATACAATTGAAGACCCACCCAGCCTCCCCGCAGGAGACAGGTGGAAGAGAGAATCTGATTAGCAAACGGGAATAGTTCCTAGTCCTGCTACCCAGAGCAGGGCGGTAGATCACCTGACCTACCTGTAGCGAGTGCCGCGAAATTTGAATTTCTGTCGGGGACGACGGAGTCGATAGCTATGTATATATCTGCCAGGTAAGTATGTATGAAACTTTATTGTATCATAACAATATCATTTTCATACATTCAACTTACCTGTCAGATATATACATAGCTGATTGACACCCTTTGGTGGAGGGCAAGAGACAGCTAACTAAGTGACTAGACAGGTAAATAACATATGTTGTAGGTATAAATAAACCTTAGTTCCTACCTTATTAGATGGAAGACTTCGTGGCTACTGCCCAGGAGTCTGCTTCATCTCAAGAGCCTTAGCGAGATAGTGATCTGTGGCCAAGAGTTCTTGCCGGTCTGTCGATGGGGTCTTATCCACTTACTCGGCAGAGCCTAACTGGCGTTTGTCAAGGGGTGCTAATCCGCTTATATGACAACACGCCTTCTTTAAGGAGCACACAACCGATCCCGATCACCCGATCCTAACCCGTGTTAGTTCTAAGATTGCCAAGAGTCATCCCCAAACTCTTAGCAAACAACCACAAACTCGAAACTCATACATACAAAAATAAAAAATTTTGTACCCCTCTAATAGTCAGCTGTCACTCGATTTCCTAATGAAGCGAAGTGAAGGCCGCTAGTGCGACATCTGACACTCCCATGCACAGGAAACACGAGAACACATCCGACAAGAGGGTTACGTATACAATTTAAGGATCGGTGCTCTCTCCTTTACCCAGAACCATCTGTGCTGACACAAACGGACCTAAAGAAAAACATTTCTCATACGTTACTCGCACATCTTTTAAATAATGAGATGCAAATACTGAGTGCATCTCCAATAGGTTGCGTCCAAAATATTTTTCAGTGACATATTTCTCTGGAACGCAATTGATGTCGCGATTGCCCTTACCTCATGAGCTCTTACTCTTAATAGATTAAAAAGAGTCATCTGGGCAGTTCTTATGAGCCTCGGTAATTACACTTCTAACAAAGAAGGCCTAAAAAACATTTTAGACATAGGTCTCTTGGGGTCTTTTACCGAGCACCAAAGACCATGTTGTGAGCCTCCCAACCGCTTCTTCCTGTCCAGATAGAATTTCAGTGCTCTAACTGGACAAAGTGATCTTTCTATTTCTCTGCTACTAGGCTAGTAAGTCCTTTTACCTCGAAACTCCTAGGCCAGGGATTCGAAGGGTTCTCGTTTTTGGCAAGAAAAAGAGTCTGGAATGAAACAAATCGCAGAATCTTCTTTGAAACCAACTCGTGACTCAACGTGCAACTCGCTGACCCTTTTTAGCCGTAGCCAGAGATAGAAGAAATATACACTTTCTAGTGATATCACGGAATGAAGCCGTATGAGGTGGTTCGAACTTTTCCGAGGATAGAAATTTAGACCACATCTAAGTTCCAGCTCGGAATCCTAGGCTCTACTGATTGGACGTTTCAAAAGAGCGGATGAGGTCGTGCAAATCTTTCTTATTCGTCAAGTCTAAGCCTCTGTTTTCTAAAGACTGACGAAAGCATACTTCTGTATCATTTAATTGTTGGACAGAGAGATGTGACTTTTCCCTCAGGAAAAGAAGGAAATCCGCAATTTCGGTTACAGAGGTATTGGAAGAGGACAGCTTCTTCGACCTGCACCAGTTTCTGAAAACTTCCCACTTCTATTGGTTAAACACTCTCCTAGTAGATGATCTGCGGGCTTCCTAGCAATTGCGCATTGTCCGCCTTGCGAAAAAAGAAAAACCCTCTCGCTCTGACCAATCTTTCGATAGTCGAAAGGCAGTCAGAGCAAGAGCGGGTAGATTTTGATGGTACCTCTCGAAGTGGGGTTGTTGAGCAGATCTATCCTGTTTGGAAGAGATCTGGGGAAGTCCACTGTCCACTCCATCACCTCCGTGACCAAATTCGGGATGGCAATATGGGGCTATCAGAGTCATTCTGGTTCCCTTCGATGCCACAAACTTCTGACTACTTCCCCCAGAATCTTGAATGGGGGAAAAGCGTACACCGTCTAGCCCTGACAGTCCAGGAGAAAGGCGTCTATGGCATAGGCCCTTGGATCCTCTACCAGGGCGCAAAATGTGTCTATCCTTTTGGAGAGAAACGTGGCGAATAGCATCATACTCTGGGTTTGGTTTCCCCCAAAGATACCAAAGGGTTCTGACAGACTTTCCGTCGTGGAGGGTCCATTCTGTAGGAAGGACCTGGAACCTCCTGCTCAGTCTGTCCGCTCTCACGTTCCTCTCCCCTTGCACAAATCTCGTTAGAAGGACCACATTCCTTTGATTTGCCCACATCAGCAGATCTCTTGCCAGTTCGTATAGGGCAAAAGAGTGAGTTCCTCCTTGCTTCTTGACATAAGCCAGAGCGGTCGTATTGTCGGAGTTTATCTGAATTACTTTGTCTCTGACTATCTGCTCGAAGCTCCTTAACGCCGAGGTGAATCGCAAAGAGCTCCTTGCAATTTATGTGCCATGACACCTGCTCTTCCGACCAGGTGCCTGACACTTCTTCGGACCCTAGAGTCGCACCCCAACCTGTCTCCGAGCGTCTGAGAACAATGTCAGGTTTGGGTTCCGAACTTCTAAGGATACTCCTCTGTTTTCTTCCAAGGGGTCAACCACCACCTTAACTGTTGTTTTACTTCTAATGAGATCGGAAAGTGTCCGAGAGCTGTCCTGTCTTCCAACTCCAACTGCTTCTCAGGAAGTACTGAAGCGGACGGAGATGCAGTCTTCCTAGAGGAAAGAACTGTTCGAGCGAGGAAAGGGTCCCCCAGAAGGCTCAACCATTCCCTCGCTGAAGTACGCTCTTTCTCTAAGAAGTTCAATACTGTGGCACAGCCTTTCCTTACTCTCTCTGAGAAGGAAATACTCGAAAACCCCGAGAATCCATCTGAATCCCCAGATAGACTACGTTCTGGCTGGGGACCATCTGGGATTTCTCGAGGTTCAACGATTAATCCTAATGTCTTCGTCAAATCCAGGATTGTTGACAGGTCCTCCAGACACTGCTTTTGAGACCCTGGGCCCTGATGAGCCAGTCGTCCATGGTATAGGGAGACGTTTTATCCCTTTTCATGTGAAGGTGTTTTGACACATTTTTCATTAAGTCTGTGAAGACTTGGGGAGCCGTAGAAAGGCCGAAACACAGGGCCCTGAACTGCTAGATCCTTCCCTCGAACATGAAACGAAGGTACTTCCTCGACGAATGGTGAATCGGGACGTGGAAATATGCGTCTTGAAGATCTAGAGACGCCATCCAATCTCCTTGACGGAGAGCTGCAAGTACTGAGGCAGACGTTTCCATGCTGAACTTCTGTTGTTGTACGAATTTGTTCAGCGAAAACTTACATCCAGTACTGGTCTCCATCCCCCGAGGCTTTCGCTACGAGAAACAAGCGATTGTAAAACCCCGGGGAGCTTTGATCCAGTACCAGCTCTATTGCTCTTTTGGTCCCACATCTGCTCCACCATTTGACGGAAGAGTATCCATCAGAACAGGGTCCTTGTATCTGGCTGACAGTTCCCTCGGTGACGTTGTCAACGGTGGGGGGTCTGTCCTTGAATGGGATATAATAACCCTTCTTGATTACTGACATTGACCAAGGATCGGATCCTATGTCTTCCCATGCTCCCGCAAAGAATTGTAACCTGGCTCCTACAGGTGTCCTGGAGGAAAGATTTCTCATTTTCCCTTCTTAAAGGGACGGAAGGCAGATATTCCCTTTTTTTGTTCAGTTGATTTCCTTCTGACGATGGATCTAGCCTGACGCCTCCTCGAAAGGGCTGTTGTTGTTGAATTGGCTTAGATGCTTTCTTTTCCTCACTAGCCACAGGTCTATTCTTCCTTGAGGATTGCGAGCGAGCCGGGCCCTTAGAAGATCCCGAAGGAGTCTTCTTAGGGGGGGAGGAGGCAGCCTTCTTCTTCTTCGGCTGTTTAGCCTTAGAAGTCGAAGGGGAAGGAGAGGCAGCAGACGACGAAGAAGACGACGAAGACGACGACGACACCTTCCTCCTCTTCCTCTTCTTCTTCGCCAGGCTCCGCAGAACAGACGTTAGGTCTTCCATCCAGGAGGGAGCCGGGGCAGTTGCCGAAGCAACAGGGCCCGACTGCCACCTGTCCGGAAAGACCTGAGACTGTGACAGCACCACCAACAGCAGGAACAACAGGAACAGGTCCGGGAAGCAGCAGGAACGGCAGGAACATCTGAAAGGGAATGAACAAGCAGGCACCTGATCTGAAAGGGAATGAGCGGCAGGGACAGCAACAGGTACGGCAGGCCACGGCAGTACCACAGGAGAGCCAGGCGTCCTGTCGGCAGCTACCGTCATCCTCGGCACTGGCGGCAGGTCCAGGGGGGTACTCTTTGGGCAGCGGAAGTCCGGGGTCGGCAATACAAAGAACCCAGGTGGCGGTGGCACTGTCCTCTTTGGCACGGCAGGAATTGGTTTCTGATTGCAGCCGTGGGTGTTACCGACATGACATGTGTGTACACCAAGTGCGGTGGCATCTCATATGCTGGTGTAGAAATTGTAGTTGTTGTAGTGGTTACCGCACCATGAGTGACCACTGCCGACCCCGCCAACCGCTGAATCAACCCCTGTATGCTAGGCACTCCCTGCAGTCCCAGCGACTCCCACACCTGTCCCAGGTCGTCCTTCGCTGATGGCACACCTGCGGAAGCAACAGTCGGGTTAGTTAGAGGGCTGCCTCGCGCCTGGGGGAGAAGAACCCCACCCAGAGCGGACGGAAGACCCCGAGTACAACTGGACGTCCGGGTAGCGGGCGCCCTCCTCCACACTCGACGGATCGAGAGAGGAGAAGGACTCCGCTACCCCCCCCGCAGGGGAAGGCGCGAAACGTGGGGGCTGGCCGGGGGGCAGGAAAGAGGACGAAGTATCCGTTACCAAAGGAGTCACTGGACTTTCCGATGACTTCTTGGGCGGCCTAAGTCTCTTCCTGCCCTCGTACAGCACCCAATGCGCCTCGGACCAATGCATACAAGTCACACATGGCTCGTTGCGGGAGCACTCTCGCCCCCGACAACGAGTACAAACCTCGTGTGGATCCACATCCACAAATGATCTGAATCCGCCACATCTACGCCCCTCCAGCCCGGGACACACTCTACGGGCGACTGGGGGGCGCGGCGAAATCTCCATTTCTTCCTCACTCATCATAAATGAACAAAAGAAATGCAAAGTACTTACAAAAACTCTCAATCACACTAGGAAAAGAGGGCATATACTCAAAACTCAAAGCAAACGACAAAGCGGGCAGAGCGATGACGAGCACGTCCTATCCACACATGGCCGAAAGCAAAAGTGGTTTGTTTACCTCCCAGTCGCGCGGCGCGCGACGATCGGACAAGCAGTTAACTACCGTTCTCCCCTTGTTCGAAGCTTACGACCGTTCCAGCTGCCGCTAGCTACTTCCTATTGTTAAAGGACCGAGGGTTTGTATTACGTATCGGAACAAACTGTTTCGCAACCAGATCTTGACGAGATCGTTGCATTTGGCAAGTCCATGGGGCTGGTCGTCGACGAGGACAACATCAATGACCTTCTCGAGGAGCACCAAGAGGGGCTTACGACGGATGACCTGAAGGAGTTGGAGGCCATGCAACATAACGTCGTTCAAGAAGAGTTCTCTAGCAGCGGCGAGGAGGAGGAGGACGACCCTATGACAATGGCAGAAATTAAGGATGCTCTAGCTGCTTTACATAAGGTGCAATCATTTGTAGAAAAGACACACCCCAAAAAGGCTTACACAGGTCGTATGCTTGCGCAGTTCGATGACATTTGCCAGAGTCGTTTCAGGAACATTGTGAAAAGTAGGCAGAAGCAATCTTCCTTGGATAGTTATTTTTCAAAGAGGCCTTTAGTAGGAGTAAACAAACAGGAAAATCCAAGTGATACGAAAAAACAAAGTTGAAAGTGGTGAAGAAATTGAAATTTTGTAAAAAAAAAAAACGTAAAGTATAAAAAAGTAAAAAAATAAATAAATAAAAAAAACTTAATATAACAATTTGTCGGAAATTGTATTTTTCCTAACTATACAAACCTGAGGTCCTTTAACAATAGGAAGGTACTTGGCGGCAGCTGAACCGGTCATAAGCTTCGAACAAGGGGGTTCGGTAGTTAACTACTTGTCCGGCAGTTGGCGGTCAGCTCGACTGCGAGGAGAGGAGTCACTTTGCTTTAGGCCCAGGAAATGCAGAGTGAGGGGTGGCATGAGGTGGACTATATGTAAAAGACCTCAGGTTTGTATGGTTAGGAAAAATACAATTTCCGACAAATTGTTATTTGTTCCGATACATATACAAACCCTCGGTCCTTTAACAATAGGAAGAATCACTTCTTGGTGGGTGGAATCTGAGTCTTATGAACAGACGGGTGTTCGTCCTACCTTGGATTCCCTCCCTGGTCATAAGAGCAGAGGGAGGGATCAGTGATCAGACTTCTGGACCAGATTTATAAGAGGGAGGCAAGCGTACCTCGTATAAATAACAAAAGGCAAGAACTAGTTCCTACTTCAAGAGCCAAAATGAAGTCATGGGTTTGTCTCTTGTTGGCTTCCACTCCCCCCCTTGTCGGGGAGTGGTGGATAAACACTCCTATCCCTACTGAAAGGGATAGAATGGAGCTCGGTTGTGTAGCTTACCTGCATCGGCCTCCTGTTCAGCGTAGTGACGACCGCAGCCCTCTGCCCACAGGCAGAGGAGAAGAACGAAGGAGGAAGAGAAGCCAGTCACACTCTTTCACTCGTCCATTCATGCAGTCACACGATGCGATGCTGTTCTGTCCGCTTGGGTGCTGGGTAGACTACACAACTTGTTGAGCAGCCACCACGGGTCCCAAGGAAAGTGTCGGTCCCAAGGAAAGTGTCCAAGGACCTGTGGGTGATATCCCGCAGGTAGAATGAAGTGAAGGTGGTCTGGTTGGCCCAAACCCCTGCCTTCAGAACCTGCACCAGGGGGAAGTTCTTGCGGAACGCAAGGGTTGGACCAATACCTCTGACTTCATGGGCTCTCGGACGAAGGGTATGGGTATCGTCACTACCAGCTGTCCCGTACGCCCTCCTGATCACCTTACGCAGCCAGAAAGAAAGTGTTCTTGGAAACTTCTTTCTTGGTAACCCCGGTGCTAAAGAAGAGGTGTCGGCACTCAGGCCTGAGGTGCCGAGTTCTCTTCAGATAGCGCTGTAGCGCCCTCACAGGACAAAGCAGCATCTCATCTACATCATTATCGGTGAAATCCTTCAGGGAGGGGATCGTGAAGGACTCGAACCGGTCATCAAGGACCAAAGGATTCTGAGTCTTCGCTACGAAGTTCGGGACGAAATCGAGCGTCACGGATTCCTATCCCCTGGAATGCTTGACATCGAAGGAAAGACCATGAAGTTCCCCTACTCTCTTCGCCGATGCCAGGGCCAGCAAGAAGAGGGTCTTGAGGGTCAGATCCCTGTCTGACGACTCTCGGAGTGGCTCGAAGGGTCTGCGAATCAAACTCCTAATTACAAGAGTCACATCCCACCCCGGAGGCCTGAATCCCCTAGGTGGGCAAGACCTCTCGAAGATCTTCATCAGGAGGGAGATCTTGAAAGAAGAGGAGCAGGAGGGAGATCTTGAAAGAAGAGGAGATGTCCACACCTCGCAGTTTAAGGACTAGGACCAGGGTGGCTCTGTATCCTTTAACTGCAGAGACGGAGAGGAGCTTCTCTCGGCGAAGGAAGAGTGGCTCTGAGAGGAGAGAGACCCCGTCCACGACACCACCCACAGAAGACGGACCACTTCCCCTGGTAGACAGCTGCAGAGGACTGTCCGAGGTATCCAGCCATCTCTGTTGCTGCGCTGCAAGAAAAGCCTCTCGCTCGCAAGAGATGGTGGATAACAGCCAGCCGTGAAGACAAAGGGACTCGACGGACCGGTGGTACCGTTCTACGTGTGGTTGGCACAGGAGGTTGTGCCAGGGGGGAACCTCTCTCGGTGCTTCGGCAAGCAGAGCCAGCAGGTCCGGGTACCAAACAGCCCCGAGGTTGTTTGGGCGCCACCAGGATCATCCGAAGGTTCGCGGTGCAGCGCGGTGATCAGCACTGAACATGCTGTTTCCATCGTGAACCTAGTCTGGCAAACGAATCGGTTCAAGGGAGAGAGATCTATCACCGGGCGCCAGCCCCACGAGGACTTCTCCACAGCACGTTTGCTCAGCATGGCTTCTACTTCCTGGCGAAGCGTCACGTCCTTAGTCGAGCCAGGAATGTAGGTTTGCAGATGGACTAGGTTGGAGGTGAGGGGTGGCCGAGACTCGAAGGGTAGTAGATATCCCTCCCGAAGGACGTTTACTATTTAGGTCTCCACACTGTAGCGCTGCCATGTTGCCCAATGGCTCACCAGGCACCCCCCCACTTCTGGCAGCAGGTGAGGGGGAACGCCGTCCCAAGCGTTTCCCTCCTCTCTTCGACTTCTTCCCAGATCCTCCTCGAGAGAAGGACTGGGAGGAGGGCTGGTTGCAGTCACTCCTCACAGCAGAAGTCGAAGGCAGTGTCTTTCTTCTCGGCTTCGACGAGGCGACCGTCTTGGCCGCAGAGTAAGCGCTAGCTAAGCTCTTGGGCTTAGCCGCAGACATCCGAGGTTGCCCAGCCACCTTGGAGACTGCCTGGTGGACAAGACGGTCACTGTTGTCAGTGCGCCGCTGTTCCACCGCAGCGTCCACCATCTCTCTGGGGAGGAGAAAGGAGGAACTCCGCACCGGTCCGTTGCAAAGACCCAGAGCCGCCTCACGCCAAGCCACCCTGGTCACTCAGATGAGAACAGCGTCTCTAAGCCGGAGAACCAGGTTGGCCCACAGGTTAGCCGTCTGGTGGGCCAGGTAGGCAATGGCCCTACCCCCAGACTGGCACAGTCTCACAAAAGCCGGGTCCCCTTCAGGAGAGATGTTCCCCAAGGAGGCCGCGGCTTTCGACACTGTGAGGGACCACAGGCTGATCCAGGAGACTGCTTGGAATGCTGCCATTGCGGTAGATTCCAAGGCAAGTGCCTCTTGCTGCGAGCTGACAGGAGCTGCGGCAGACACACCCACAGAGTTAGCCTAGCTAGCTCCGGGTTAACCTGTTTGGGCAGCAGAGGGTCCTCTGAAGGCACGTAGAAGTGCCTTTGTCGCGGTAGAGGTGGAGGAAGGAGCTTGGCAGACCTACTGGACCGAAGCGAACCCTCCTGTCCGGAGACGAGAGCGTCCACTGGGCTCAGCACGCTGTCAGCCAAGGATGATCGTGGCAGACCCACCGTCATCCTGGGTTCCTTCTTAGCTCCCGCGAACGACCTCTGGATCTAAGGAGTGACTGCATCCTGTGGAGACGGACCGTCAAGCCCGTCCAGCGAGAATACTTCCCGAGACCCTCCTCCTTCCACAGGAGGAACCATGACAGACTCCTACTGGTCTCCTCCTGCCACTTGCGCGTACGATATGGTTGGTCCGAGGACCGTGCCAAGTTCGTAGGGCGTCATGGCGGGATCGCCTCGCTCTTCCCGGTGAAGCCCAAGGAAGTTGAAAGGATCGGAGAGGCAGACCTGACACTCCCCCCATGCCCACCGGCAGAACCAGTGTGCTGAGGGGGCTGCAGGCAATCACCAACCCGCGGTGGTGATCGGGCTGCAGGCCTGGTTGAGCGGCTGGACCGAGAACAGTGGCGACAGTCTCAAGCGTCAGAAGAGTTGCTGCTGGTCCCCCTCTCCGCCCGGTCCCAGTAGGAGCGGCGGTCAGGGGACCTGCAGAGTCTGCTGTTGCGTTGGGAGCGAAGCCTGTCCTCATGGCGCGTCACACCGCTTGGACCAGCCGAGGCTGGTTCAGGCGACCGAGGAGACCGCTTCCTCGCCTCAGCCCGCGAGCGGTCTGGGACCGTCGCGTCTACCCTGGGTACCAGCGTATCACCGCGAGAGCAATCGCTGGTCTGGTGAGAGTCGCCTGAGCGACCCCCGCCAGTCTTACTCTGGCGCCAGGTGAGGAGGCACCGGTGTTAGCTGGCACTCCTCCGGTCCCCGTCTTCTTCCTTACGGAAGAAGAGACGGGCCCCGTCCCCGAAGGAACAGGAGGACCGGCGGAAGTCCCAACCGGTGGGACGGACCCTTAGAAGTCTCAGCGCGAGCCTTCTTAGGGGGGGAGGAGGCAATCTTCTTCTTCAGCTGTGGGGCCTTAGAAGTTGAAGGGGAAGCGGCGGCAGACGACTATGACGAAGAAGACAATGAAGACGAAGACGACACCTTCCTCCTCCTCTTCTTCTTCTTCGTCAGCTTCCTCAGCACCACCGTCAGGTCTTCCATCCAAGACGGAGCCAGGGCAGTTGCCGAAGCAACAGAGCCCGACTGCACCTGTCAGGAAGGACCTGTGGTGGGAGCAGCAACACCACGGGCAGGAAAGACGGCGGCAGGAACTGGTACCAGGACTGGAGCGGCAGCATACTCAGGAACAGGAGGTGGGGCAGGAACCGGCAGCATCCTCTGCACAGGAGGCAGGTCCAGAGAGAGCTCTTGGGACACCGGAAGTCCGGGGCTGTAGTAGGAGCGGCAAACCCAGGTGGCAGCGTCACAGCGGGCATCGAAACCTCCGGCAGCGGTGACTGCACAGCAGCTGTCAGGGTCACTGTGGCTTCGTGCTGAGTGTACACCAGGTGCAGCAGAGCAGCATAGCCCAGCGTGGACACCGTCGTGGTAGTTGTGGTGGTCAGCCTGTGTGTTACTGGCATGACCCCTCTCGCCAGGTGACTCAGCAGCCCCTGGACCGTCGGTGTCCCTTGCAGCCCCAGCAAGTACCAGGCCCGTCCGAGATCGTCCCCCGTGCCAAGCAGGTCTGAGGAAGGAAAAGTCGGATGAGTTAGTGGGGGGGTCTTCCCTCGCCCGGGGGGACAGTTCCCACCCCGAGCGAACGGAGGACCCCGAGTACAACTGAATGTCATGGTATCTCGCCCCACCCCCCTCCATGCTCGACTGATCGAGAGAGGAGGAGGAGTGAGAAACCTCCCCCAAAGGGGAAGGAGCTATACGAGGGAGCTGAGATGGAGGGAGAAAAGAGGAAGACATGTCCGTGACCAAGGGCGTAGCCAGAGAACCCTCCGACGACTCCTTGGCCGGCTTGCCCGGCTTCTTCCTCCCCCCATAGCGCTCCCACTGCTCCTCCAACCAAAAAATAAAAGTATCACATGTCTCGGTGTGAGAGCATTCTCGCCCTCTACACCGAGTACAAAAATCATGAGGATCAACCTCTACAGATGATCGGAAGCCCCCACACTTATGGCCCTCCGCACCAGGCCACAATCTGCGGCTGATGGGGGGGCGAGGGGGTCTCTCCGGCTCTCGTGATTCCATTTCCATTACAATGAAGCACTGTATGAATATAAAAACACACACGTACTTACTTATATCCTTTGCACTAGCACACAGTAAAAGGAAAAGCAAAAAAGTCTTCACGCAGTGAAGCAAACCAAGCATACAACAGAAGCGGGCAAAGAGGAAAGCAACGCGTCCATCCACCAAAGCGGCCGAAAGCAAAGTGACTCCTCTCCTCCCAGTCGAGCTGACCGCCAACTGCCGGACAAGTAGTTAACTACCGAACCCCTTGTTCGAAGCTTACGACCGGTTCAGCTGCCGCTAAGTACCTTCCTATTGTTAAAGGATGGAGGGTTTGTATACGTATCGGAACAATTAAAGTTTTTTGTAAAGTTAAGTGTTAACGTTTTCTGCCATTTGTTAATGTGTTTCGTAAAGTTTAGTGTTAATGTTTCCTGTCATTTTTTAATGTGTTTCATAAAGTTAAGTGTTCATGTTTTCTGCCATTTGTCCTCCTCCTCTGTCGCCACTTTCGGAGATCGCCTCACTGGACAGTTAAGGTTCCAGATTATACTACGTATGTACGTACATTATTTCTTGTACCATGTACACTAATACACTACCAACCCTTATCACGGTGGACAGGTCTTATTCACTCGATATTTAAATGGTGAAACAAGAATACAATTACAACTCTAAGCATACCATTCAAAAGATTGAAGTTTCATCAACATAATGTGATATATGAAAGCCCCATACGAACTAAAATAAGCATGTGACGCTCTTCGTAAAATATGTTTTCAAGGCAGTTTTGAAATCCAATTTGGCGGCTACCGTGGGATGTACAGGTTCTGATCAGTGATGACAAGTCATCTTTCCCAGCCTTCCCAGCAATCATTTGAACAATGTTAGCATGTGTGTATGTAACGTTTATTGATCTTACTCAAGATTGCAGTTGTAATCAGCACAATAAAACAACATTTTGTTGCCTATATTACTGAAAGTATGAAACCTTTTATTCCCGGGGTCATGGTTTGAACTGAATTCATTCTTACCTTGTAATCGGTGGTTTTTATCCTTACTGCCATCACAACTGAAACTCCACAGTGCTTATTTGATTGTTATTATTCACATTTTGGTCTCAATTCACTCCACATTGCACTTTAAACACGTTGCTGTTCCTGGTTCCTAAGCGCACGCGCCACAAACACAGTTATGAACAGCAGACGACGAAACGGCAAAGTTTTATTCCCTAAATTGTTTACTTTTCTCGTTATTTAGTTCAAATTTACTTTTTTATTTAAAAATTTTAATTTAATTCATGTATATTATCCCTTTTTTGCAACAAAATTTACCCCGAAAAATTACAGATACGTATTCCTAAAGTAGATACAATCAAATGTTTCTAACGTTTTCGTACATCTGGCTGCCGAAAACCATAGAGGAACGACTACGGATAAGTGGATTATAGAAATTTTTTTTTTTTTGCTTTTTTGTTTTTGCTAGCACTTTTCATTGATTTCAGTCTATATTAGTATTTTGAATTTCTTTAATAACCGTATGCCAGAAATAAATTAATGTTTGCATGCTAAGAATGGCAAAATCATCATTACCACATTAGTGGAGGCTTCACACATACGCCGATTCATTATTATAAACTGTTTCCATGAATTCTAGTTGTCATAGTAATGCAATAATGATAAAATTGCTTTAATATTTATGTATATATACTTCCAATACATAGCCTAATTTCACCAATTTCAACATTTTGTGTGTAGTCTTATACCCAGTTTGGAGGGTCAACACATACTGAATGGCAACAGAGAGAGAGAGAGAGAGAGAAAGGAAGGCGAAGGAACGAAGAAGGAAAGGGGTGGCGGTGGAGGAGGGGAGAGGGTAGGTGGAGCTTTATACGCGTGTTCGTGTCCATTTCTGCATAATGGAGTTTTTGTCTTGGTACAAGGTCAAGTGTCGTTATTCTTTACAATTAGTGATTCACGATACCCTTATAAATTACAGCACTGGGTGTAATGCACTATAGCAAAATCTCGTTCTGATATGAGTGTTCGTTACAGAAATAGGTATTGCCCAAAAACGTGCTTGCACTGTCTCTGAAACCCATAGTAGGTATGCTGCTTAGTTGTCAATCAAGTTTTTTGTAATCAAGTATTTTTTACAAGCTAGCTATTGAATAAATTTGTATTTTTCTCAATCAAAACATATGCCCCTCAATGCTAACTTTCCTATTTTAACGACTTTCTGGTCATTGCAAATTCGGCCCCATAATTTCTTATGGTGCGAAAACATAGGCCCAGGGACCGAAAACGATTGCGTCATACTACGGCGATAATCCGGCAGTAAAACATCTTCATATATCCAAAAAGTAAATAAAGATATATACTATGCGCATTACGATTATACCAATTACATGAAGAGCTGATAATCTGCATGAATAACTGGTGAACTGTTCTGCAAGAAAGTTGAGTAAAGCAATTATTTACAATAGGTATGAAAGTCAAGATGTCATGACGTCATAATACAGGACTTGAAAGAATGTTCTAATTCCAAAAAATAATTACTGAAATTTGAGTCAGAATCGAGTTACTTTTTCAATAACGAATATTTTCAAATTAATCATCATAAATATGTAAAATATTGATGTTTTACTATTTATTTAAAAAATTATCGAAGTGCACTCTTCGTCGTCGTCTTCTACCAAAACAGTTGTTTACTCGGTGAGGGAAAGTTTTCCGATTGTCGTGATGAAAGTGCCCCAGCGTCTGTGGGTACAAGTGGTGTGCGGATTTATCACAGGAAATGGTTAGTTTATTGACACAAGCGACTCAGTAAACATTGAGATGGCGTCAATCTTCTAAATATTTTGAGTTGTAAGTAAAAATGTTGAACGCGTTTTGGTGAGATTTGCACTACCTACGTTTGAGACCGTTTTCAGTACCCTCTGTTTAAATCTTGAAATTTGGCCTTAATTTCTAACTTTGGAGAAAATACTTACTTCGAAAGGAGAGTAGAGGTCTTTAGCTCCGTTTCTCACCAACAACAAGTCGCGACTGATGCCCATCTCCGGTGTCAGGACGCGTTATAATGTACTTTTTCGGAGGGTGGCAAGCGTTGATTGTAGGTGGCCTGTTTGGCCTGCCGTGGTGATTTACCCTAGTTGAGGTCTCGAGCTGTTGCTTTTCACCTCCAACGACTCGTGACTGGTGCCCATCTCTGGTGTCAGGATGTGTTAAAGTACTTTTTCAGAGGGTGGATCTACACGCGGTCAAAACTGGATCAGCTAGTCCAGTCGGTTGTTCCCCCTATGTTTTGGAAATTTATATTTTTTACTGCAGACAAGAAACAAAGCTCTTATTAAGATTTACCAAAAGATCTTAGCTACAGCACATACTAGGTAATTTATATTTGTGCTATGCCTACAGTACATGATTAGCCTAGCCTATAGCCTTGGTTGGGTTTATAGCCTAGGTAAGTGACCATTAGTACCACTTTGCCGAGAACTACTACCTTAGTAGTAGTACTAAGCTATAGCTACTACTGCATACCAATGTGCAAGTCTATCAATACGTTGGCAATCTAGCTAAATAAAAGCTCACGTTAATATCAATAAGTACAAGCTACTATGTAGCCTATTATAATTTTCCAGGCCATAGGCTAGGCTATGCTAAAGTACAGGAACAAAACTAATTTGGCCTACCCTAAGCGCCGCAAACATAATCATGACATGGCTGGCTGGAGTCTAAGGAGATAACGGCCATACGTAAAATGCACACGAGGTCGAATTACGCTAATCCTATTACCAGCCACCGAAGTTCTCTTTAAACTGACACCCAAAATTCTCGTTATGACAAAAAGATAAGTGATCTTCAATGCGATAGGACACACGACTACGAGAAACCTGGAGTACCTGCTCCCCTTGTAACTTGGTGACGTATGAACACGAGTCAAGATCCAGGGAAGAGACAATGATATACGAATTGACTTATGATAACGGCCAATGACGCTGCTCTACATTCATGTAATGTATATCTACTGCATTAGCTTATGCAATATGTGTTACTTGACCGTATTACAAACAATGGCTTACGAGTCCTGGTTGCCTTCACACACTGAAATATTACTTTTACAATATCAGGGGTGTTATATAATAATTAGAGCTAAACGACAACACCTTTCTGTTGTTAACTATAAATTAATTTATAGCAGTTTAAATGATCATCAATGACGTTAATATAGGAGTACAAAACTTATTATTCAATTTTCCTGCTAGAACTGGATGTTACTCCTACGAAGCGCTTTAGCACCGCAGCGCCAACAACTAAACAGAATGGACGTGGCAAGTTTGATAATTTTGTACGGGAGAACAAATCAACGTTTCCACCAGTTGTCACGAAGAAACAAAACCGCTTGGATACACCCAGTAAAGTTATGACATTATGAAATCGTGTTATTTTCATTACCAAAATTATCTCATATCGTACAACAGCACATTCACAAATAAAAGAATGACTAACTTCAACCAACGTCACTAGTTTCGCGATGTCAAGTGATGAATTGATCCGTACTAATCATTATACCGTGAAAAGTTACCAACTGACAATTTGACAAATTGAACTATGAAGGTCATTGGCATAAAACTTCCAAATGGCTTTGACATTTCTATTCTTTATAGAAGTTTTTTCTTTAATTTATTATCGCTAATCACAATGATGTGACTTCCAACATCACCCTTTGTCACATTCTTTATTATTTAATAAAATTGTATCTTTCGTTTAGGACTTAATTTACTACAAGGTTAATTTTTTCTTAATCAAAAATTAATTGATACCGATCATTCTTCACGATTCACCTCATTTATATTGTTATTATCTGGTTACATTTATCAGAGCTTCATAATGAGCCATTACGACATTTGAAACTTGTTTGTCCAATTTTGTAACACTACACTTATCCCAGTTAAAAGGCAAGCGCTCATCAATTACTTAACTGATAATTACAAGCAGTAGGCCAAAACCTATGTGGACCAGTCAGAATTATTTTGTGTGAAAGCAGCGGGACTCGGCACAGTTCACAAAACTACTGGCAATGTGAGACAAATATTCACTGACAGCTGTGGAGATGACCAGGATGTGCCATATGTAATGGGCAATTAAGGAAACACATTTTGCTGTTCATGTCTGGTCAGTTCCAACTCAGAATATCGGAAATTGATTGGGTCTGTGATATTCTCTGTAAAAAGAAAAAAAATCAGCAATGGCCATCGTTTATATTAAGAACAAGTGTCTTTTCGTTCTTAAAAGCATTGATTAACATGTAGGTAATGGAACTTTTTTCTTTTTTTAACAAAGTTAGTTACAGCATAGCTACATGATGCTTATGCAGGCTACAAGTACTGGTTTTATGGTTGTATAGGGTTTATGCGTATAATTTTCTTTCTAGCACGGGAATAACATAATATAAAATGTAGACAAGGTACATGGCAGGCATCGTTTCTTATTTATTTTAATTCAACATCAATCATTTTCTCAACAAAAATTAACATGAAGGTAATTATTAAAAGCAGATAGACCGCTCATGGCAACCTGTTTGTCCCACATTATTAAGTAATATATATCTTAGTTTTACCAGATCACTGAGCTGAATACCAGATCTCCTAGGGCTAGCACGAAGGATTAGATATTTTTACGCGGCTAAGACCAATTGGTTACTTAGCAACGGTACCTCCAGCTTATTGTGGAATCCGAACCACATCGAGAAATTAATTTCTATAGGTCAGACCAGGAATACAATATGATGATTATTTTCATCAAGGATTTCCAACCCTGAAGCATAAAACATCTGCAACCATTCTAAAATATGTAAAACGGCTATTAAAAATTAAAACTTAGAGTATTATTAGCCATAGTAACAACCAAACTTGTTTATTTATACTTGAAACACAAGATTATACTGCTAGTTTCTGAATTAAACACAGGCCTGCTCTAACCCAGTTGTTTTTGCCTTGATCTCTCTCTCTCTCTCTCTCTTTCCTTCCCCTTGCTTTGTTGCCATTTCCAGTACTGTTCTGTTCTTTGTACCAGTAGGTTAGTTCGTTTTCACTCGTGTTTATATGTTATTTCAGTTAAACTTTTGTAAGTTGCATATGCATTTTAACGTTTTACTTGTCTTTTTGTATTGTGCAATATGTATATACTGTGACTTTTAACTCACCTTTATTTTATTTTATGTTAAACTTTACAACAGGTGTGTTTCTTCTTCTTTTTAGAAATCCAAAATGTAAATACGATTTACGAAATGTCGGAATAAACTGTTGATACCATGGACTTTTTTGCCTCACCATCTTACCCATCACACACACACACACACACACACACACACACACACACACACACATATGTATATATATATATATATATATATATAATTATATATATATATATATTATAAATTTATTTATGTCTATGTATATTATATAAATATATATATATATTATATATCTATATATATGTATATATATATATATATATATATATATATATATATATATATATATACGTATATATATATTATATATACGTACACACATCAGAGAATAAATGCTTCATACACCTGCAAGGAGGCTCATCAGCAGGGTGTCCAACCTCCATACACAAACTGTACTATTCAATACGATTTTGCATATAAAATAGAGCTTCCTGGATATAACGCCGTTCCATTGAGCACTTCAGAATTACATGTTTTTCTCCATATCACCCTTCCACTTTCTTTCCACATGACCAATGTATCTCAGAACATTCTGATCGCTCTTTTCACCTAAACTTACGTTTATACCACATCTACGAGTATTTTTTGTCCAGTATATTGTGCACTCTAACAGTTTCAACATTTTCTTCTTCGTTGGCATTCAACATTTGTTCTTCATTTTTACGCATACATGTGTATGTGTGTGTGCTTGTGTGTGAGCAAATATGCTTTTCCTGCATCTTAAACACCAATGCATGCTCATTTTGCATATGCCATGCCAATGTTGGTAATATATATATATATATATATATATATATATATATATTTATATATATATATATATATATATATATCTATATATATATATATATATATAATATATATCATAAAGGTATAAGCCACGAAGGAAAGTGTGAAACCCTGGAGTAGCTACAAGATCTTTCGACTCAACGTCCTTTACTTAGCAGACTGACTGACATACATGAGAAACTGAGAGGACAAGGAAGGGTCGTATAAGTGACAGATAGGAACTATAAGGAGATTAGTGCCTAGAATCCAACACACCTGGAGAATTAGTAACCTTCCCAAACGACCATAAACATGCAATTTAAGAGGTTTACAAAAAGATTAAGACCAACTGCTCAGACACAGGGACAAGACTATTAAATGATACTGCCAGGCGGCAACTGACCACATTCAAACCTTTGGTAAACAAAAACATTTTCACAAACATATTAAACATATATATACAAAGAAAGTATCTATGAGGCAACTAATGTATATATATATATATATATATATATCTATATATATATATATATATATATATATATATATATATTATATATATAATATATATATAAACATTACCAACATTGGCATGGCATATGCAAAATGAGCATGTGTTGGTGTTTAAACATGTTACAAATACCAGGGTCTAAATGAAACAGGCCACGACTGATATCAAAATTACATAGAGAAGTAAGTTGTATAATGGCAGATTCTAAAAGATTTCGTGATAAGACATCTTCTGATCTTGCAATTACTGAACTACCAATCCAATTTATCCGGTGGTTATTTCCACTGAAATGAAAGAATATTGCACTAGATGTTTGCCCAATTTTGACAGAATATTTATGCTGTTTTATTCTTACTTCTAAGCCCTTGCTAGATTGCCCGAGATAGTTCATACATGGAATGTTATGTATTATGTTGTTGCTTTCCCTGCGGCCAGTTTTTATTAACATTCCTTTAAGTGTGTTATTATAGGAAAAATCGAGGTTGACCTTAAAAGATTTCATTTAACAATGATTTTATGGTTTCAAAACCGTTAAAATAAGGCAAGCTGAGAATGTTCTTAGAAGTTTCTTTTTCCGTGTTACTTACACTATACAACTTTTTGTGGGTTAATTGTAGCAAATATCTAATATATGTGAAGGATAGCATAAATCTTTCCCTATTTTTCTTATGTATTCAATTTCTTGATCCAAATATTGGGGACTGACAATGCGAAATGCTCGTAAAATCATAGATGAAAAAATGGATATTTTGATATTAAGATGGTGGCCTGAATAGAAATGAACATAAGTTGTTGTTGGTTGGTTTCCTATAAATACTGAATTTACATTGAAATGGTTCCCTATATATCAGAACATCCAAGAAAGGGAGGCAAATTGTCTTTTTCCAGTTCCAGAGTAAATTTAATCAATGGTACCTGGTTATTTAATTTGGAGAGTAAATCATTTACATCAATACCAGCAGGCAAAACAGCTAAACTATCATCAACAATTATCTATACCACTTTAAAGGAATATAAATGATATTAGGTAAATAGCGTTTTTCAAAGAATTCCATGTACAAGTTTGAGAGGAGTGGTGATAAAGGGTTGCCCATTGCCATACCAAATATTTGTTGATAAAATTCACTATTGAATATAAACTTACAATCACAAATGCACAACCTTTTGCGTGAAATAATTAACTTACAGGTAGCGGTAATTCATGCTAAGTTAGTTCATTACTAAGATACTCTAAAATAGAGTCTATAAGACTTTAGTAAAAAGAGAACATACATCAAAACTAATGAATGTATCTATCGGTGGGGTAAAAAGTAATTTTGCTTAATTTATCAACTAAATCTAGAGAATTATATACATGAGAATCTGAGATAGTTCCAACTAACGGGGACAAGAGCTTAGTGATATATTTCGAAAGTTTATATGAAATGGAGCCAACAGTACTGATAATAGGCCGCATAGGGTAATTTTCTTTGTGCGTTTTGACTAATCCGTACAGGTAAGGTAGCGAAGGAAATTTAACTGACAATTTGCCTAGTCTGCTAAGTAAAGGACGTTGAGTCGAAAGATCTTGTAGCTACTCCAGTGTTTCACTTTCCTTCGTGGCTTATACCTTTATTCATGCATTTATCACGTTCCAAACTTCCGTGATTCAGTTACACACACACATATATATATCATAGGTTTATTTTAGTGTAAGAGCTGTGGGCTGTCGTCTCTCGGTAGCTTTGATCCTACGAGGCCGCCTCGACATTTGCCCTCATCCAGAGAGCATGCAATCTCTGTTAGAGCTCAGAGAATAAAGGCATGCAACTCCACATACACACATGCATGTATATATATATATATATATATATATATATATATATCTATATAGTATAAAACTATTAAGGTACTTAAAGGTATTGGCGTATGATTTAGAAAGACAATAACTTTCATGAACACACGTATTTATGTTCTATTTTGTCGTAAAAGAAGGCAGTCCTGTGTCGATGAAGTGAGTGTTAATCATTTTTCCAAATATACATACGAAGCTAATGTGAGACATTCTGCATTTTCTTCATAGATTCTTGTTGCTCCGTTTCATCCTAAATTCATCTGTTTGCGGTACCTATTTGTTAAGCCGCAAAATTACATAAAAAGATCAGAATGACCTATGAAATGACCTCCCTTATTTAGCAAACATGAATTCTTACCTGTCATGAAAGATTTTCCTTACAATAAATAATATGTACTATAGTAGATTCACATCATCCGTGCATCTGATGCCTAGGTCAGTCCCTTACGACGCTCCTGATTGGGTGTTGATAAGCCAATCATAGGGCTGAAAACTATCAGTCTCCCTCGAGAGTTCACATAGGCAGGATGTATGTTCCACTACTCCTGATGGATACTTTTGAAAGACGTATCCCTCAGGAGAGGTGGAACATACATCCTGCCTGTGTGAACTCACCCGAGGGAGACGGAAGATTTCCAGCCCTGTGATTGGCTTATCAACAGCCAATCAGGAACGTCGTAAAGGTGATGTGAATCTACTATAGCCGTCTCTTGGTCTGGATAAGATATTCCATGCAAACAAAATTAGCAAGATATTTTAAACATGAGGTTTGCGTTCAGACCGATACTTTTTAAAATGACTGCACTTCAAGTGAGAATTCGAATATCTTTCATGTATGAAAATGCACTTAACAAGTAGGTCTTTTGGTAATAAAAGCAGGAAAAAATTAAAGGTAAAAAAGAAAAAAATTGGGTAAAATAGAAATTCAGTCTGTATTTAGATGAAGTCTTTGTTCCGTTGGTTTTCATCAAAACTGGAAATATTTGGACGCTCACTAAAATGAGTAAGAATTTACATAAAAATGTAATCAAGTGTAATGGGCCAAGTTTTTCTGTTATCCTTTATGAGAGAAGCGACCTTACTTGGGGAGAAGGGGCCATATCTCACTGCTGAAAAAAAAAGAAGTTTAAAAAAGAATGTGCAAATTTTGTGTATTTCTGAACGCCACACGCCAAAGCAAATAGATGCTTTTATATGAATGTGTTTTGGTCCAGTACGTAATGTTTACGGCACCCCGAAAAAATTAATATTTTCATCTCCACAAAAACGAAACCATTGCTTAAACAAGGTATCTCGTCAAAATAAAAAAAAAACAGAATTCATATATATGAGCAGTAAATGGGTCTCCTGTTTTTTCCTGGTAATGCTACCTATACTCGTATACGATAAATAAACGCATTAAGAGAATATATATATATATATATATATATATATATATATATATATATATATATATATATATATATACACATATATATATATATAAATTCACAATAATGTGATTATAACATTTTTAAGTAATAAAAGTCCACACTTACGTAAGCTGTGTATTAAAAACATTACAAAACGGGAGCTTTCATCTACTTGAACAGTAGACCTCATCAGCCGCACTGACTTTTTCCTTTTTAAAACTACAAATACATAAAGTCACGAAGGACAGAAAAGACGCTGGAACCGTCTCAAAGGGAGCAAACAGCAAAAACAAACTCTCTTAGTCATGTAATTCCACCGTTAATCTGTTGTCTGTCCAAAAGACGAGCCGCTCGTCGTGGTTGAACAGACAGATGAAGCAGTTAACCACGACGATCGGGTCGTCTTTAGGCCTGACAACAGATTAACAATGGAATTACATTATAAAAAAAATACACACACACACACACACACACCCACACACACACACACATATATATATATATATATATATATATATATATATATCTATATATGTATGTATACACACACACACACACACACACACACACATATATATATATATATATATATATATATATATACTATATATATATATATAATGTTTTTAATACGTAGCTTACATAAGTGTGGATTTTTATTACTTATATATATATATATATATATATATATATTATATATATATATATATGTGTGTGTGTGTGTGTATATATTATATATATATATATATATATATATATATATATATATATGTATGTATATATATATATATATATATATATATGTATAATGTCATATATACGAAAGCACAAAACCTGATCAAATGTTCATTACACAATAGTTTATTACAACACAAAAATCAAATGTCGGTACAACGCCTGGGACGTTAATTTAGTGATTGCTAGATTAATCACCTGCGAGGGTGCATGCAGACATTATGATTTACGTAGGAATTATAATGCTTTCCTTCAGCAACAAATTGGCACGACGTCCTTCGAACAAAGCAGGAAGGGAGATTAATGCGAAGGGTAAGATTCTTAATTGGACTCAATAAAAGTCTCTTTTAAACGAGGTATTTGCTACAACTGTATATAGTACTGTGTCACCTGTCAAGAAATTTGTAAAAAAGAAACTTACATTTATTTATTTATATATATATATATATGTAAAAGAAAACTAGAAAACTCTTGAGGTGGCTTTGTCTGCCCCTCCGCACTTTTTCTGTCCGCCCCCAGATCTTGAAAGCTACTGAGGCTAGAAAACTGCAAATTAATAGGTTGATCATCCACCATCCAATCATCAAACATACCAAATTGCAGCCCTCTAGCCTCAGTAGTGTTCATTTTATTTAAAGTTAAAGTCAGTCATGATCGTGCGTCTGGCATCGCTATAGGTGCCAACAATACAGGCCACCACCGGACCGTGGCTGAACGTTTCATGAACCAGAGTTGAGATGTTGTTGTTGTTTAAGATTAAGCTGGGTTTATGCCAGCACGGGCTCTTGCTCAAGAGCATCCCGTAGCAGAGTTGAGAGTTTCATGGGCCACGGTTGAGAGTTTCATGGACTGAGGCTGAGAGTTTCATGCAGCATTATACGCTGTACGGAAAACTCAGTTTTCCGGCGCATATTTTACTTGTTTTTATCCCGTTTCCTCTTCGCTTTACCTTACAGTTTTAAGCAAAGAATTTTTCTTAATGAATTTAGCTTAAGACTAAGAGCTTTAACGCACGATTTCTATGCCTTTTTTTCCCACCTAAACGAAGATTTTACAAAAAACGTTAGGTGAAAGGTAACTTTCCAATTTCTAAATGAAAGCTGTACTGGCACCCAAATCTAGAATATTCAGTTGGCTACAAAAAAAAAAAAAAAAAAAAAAAAGGAAAATCTGAAAGATAGCTAGAGTAAATGACAGAGACTATCATTTCAACTATCTTTTGTTTATCCATAAATCAGTTACAAGAGAGAGGTATTAGTAATTAATCCTTCACATCATGGGCACAAAATATGAACGAGAACGTTTGTGACCATTCGCGTTGTTTCTAGTATGAAATGTAGACGCATTTTGATGATGTTTACATGAAGTATGTCGGCGAATAAGCCCTCTGATATGAAACTGTGTAGTTGAGCGACTGTTCTTTGAAAGGCTTACATCTTACATTCGTTTAGGTTTTATACAGGATACCACTATTGCGTGTATCACTGACTTCCGGAAACATTTCTCCTTCGTATCTATGGTTCTAAGAAGTCAGGATATTTAAAGGTATCCGATTCTTCCTTCTGACATTTCACTTCCTACTTTCATTATTTAAGTGCTATCACATTAATTCTCTTTTCCATACAGTTATATGTAAGAATGTATACATGCAATTAAGATATGCACACGAATTTATAAGTATATGTATCAGTTTTCAAGAAATATTTAATCCTTCTTTAGAGATACAGTGAGATTCTTGGTCGCGATTTAAAAAATTGCTAGTTTATTCACCCCGAAAAAATGCTGAATAGTGTAGGGCGTGAAGTTAGTGGAAATTATCATGGCAAGCAGAAGCAACGGGAGAAGAGTTAGGAGCGGCAAGAAATCGGGAACAAGAGAAGAAAATGAAATCTACTGATCAGTTTGTAAAACATAAAACATGAGACGAGAATGGTGAGAAATATGGCAAAAAAGTGGGACACAACGGTTAACAAAGGTTATGAAGCGTCTTCGCTTTCAGTGGCTGATCTGTGGATGCTGGGAGGAGATTATGATAGTTTTCTTCTTCTTCTTCTTCTTAATCAAGTCTGTGTGAGTGATTGTTGAAACGTTACTGAGTTAGACGTATCTGGAGAAAAATGGAAAAACCTCGGGTGGGAGAGAAAGATCGGCCTGTAGATTTTGTAACGTCATTTTCTTTCCTGTTACTATTTTTTTTTTTACTAAAATCTTTTAATACGTTTTTATTTTTGAAACAAAGACCTTTATTGTTATACGGCCATTCAGATTTTGTTCGATGGCATATCAAAATACATTACACGATTTTCCAGATGTCGGTTCAAGCCTCAGGCAATGGGAAATATAACACTCAAGGATTTGGTAGTTACTCATTCAATGAATGATGTGGTAATGAGTCACTCAAGCCCTGATAAACGACGAATGTTGAACTTACAGTTGAAGCCAATGAATGGTAAAAAGCATTACATGCCGCCTAAATTTGCAACAAACCTCAAGGTTAGTGCGCAAGCGCAAAAGTTAACAGGTGGCTTAATTAAAGGTCGACAAAATCCAGTTCATTTCATAATTCCTGCGCTAAGTCTAGTCGCCTTTACTTCTCTGAT
>NC_087210.1:56245135-56280135 GCF_015104395.2 Macrobrachium nipponense
GCCCATTATAGTATGATTATAGTATGATAGTAGATCGCAAAAGAGTTTCAGTCTTTAGAGTAGATCTCGGAGTCCAAAAGTCTGGCCACCCCTCACTAAGACATGAGCGAAAATATCCAATGCTCATGAACCTGAACACATGAGGAGCTATAGTAGATTCACATCAACCGTGCATTTGACGTCTAGGCCAGTCCCTTACGACGTTCCTGATTGGCTGTTGATAAGCCAATCACAGCGCTGGAAACTCAGTCTCTCTCGAGAGTTCACATAGGCAGGATGTATGTTCCATCTCTCCTGAAAGACGTATACCTCGTGAGAGATAGAACATACATCCTGTCTATGTGAAAACTCTCGAGAGAGACTGAGACTTTCCAGCCCTGTGATTGGCTTATCAACAGCCAATCACGAGCGTCGTAAGGGACTGGCCTAGACGTCAAATGCACGGCTGATGTGAATTTACTATAGCTGTTTCAATACTTCATCAATTATAACACGCAGTTTCCGTTCTGATCGGCTAGTTAAACAGTTTCTTGGCTTAGGCCTTTGTTTTCAAATCTCCATTACTGTTACATTGGGCTGTGTGAACTTCTTTTTATATTCATGCCATTCATTATGTTACATCTTTATATACAAGCCCGACAGCCTGTATTATTTACAAATAAAGTTTCAATTTCACAATTTTAGCTCAATATTGATGCCATACATTCGAGTACTTGTTTTCTTACCTTCCTTCTTTCTACTACCCTTTTATTCATTCATTTATCAGGTGAACAAATTGTGTTTTTTCATTCCATTCCCAAGGCAGGATTTAAGGTCTTTCACGTTTTCTGTAACTTTTATTGTTTCCAACCAACATCGAAAATTCAGTAAAAATCAGGCAGTCTACATTCCTTCTATATTTTCATGCCCACGGTTCTTGTTATCTCTCTGGCTTTCCATCCAAAAGAAGAAAAAAATAATCTGTAAAGAAGTAACCTTTACTTCTCTACATACACAATTGGAACTTAAGTTCAAACGAAATGCAATACTGTTCTCCTTGCATTTTAATACATTTTTACCTATTTATGATTTTTTAGAATAAGCGAGATCTCTTCTTTTTGAATTTCCCTTAATTTCTTCTTACGTCTTCCTAATGAACACCATATTCTTTGGAATCTTGAATTTCAAGTCAATGGCCCCTGTCGGCTTGTTCCATATGGATAGGTTTCATCTTCTGAATAATAATAATAATAATAATAATAATAATAATAATAATAATAATAATAATAATAATAATAACAATAATAATAATAATACTTATTATTATTATTATGATTTAATAATAATAATAATAATAATAATAATAATAATAATAATAATAATAATAATAATAATAATAATAATAATAATAATAATAATACTCTTTTACCTACTTCTGTTGAATGAAGAATAAATTCTTTTGGAGAAACTTCGTATGAAACGTACATAAAGAACTGTAATTACCAGTACGTTAACCACCTCTCTAGATAATGAGTAATCTATCTGCCTTAACGTCATTAACTAGAATCTATTTCAAGCGACATTGGCTCTATAATTGTTAAAACGACGACAGCTGGCCCTCCGTGTTGGAAAAATGACGCAGAGGAATACTGGTAAAATATAAATCTGTTCTTCATAAAAGACAGCGATACTTGGCTGGGAATAGCCATTATTTTGCACACAAAAATAGATTTATGTGCTGTCAGGGCCATTTGCTTTACATTCGGCTTTTTGCTTCGTTATACGTACCCTGTCTGAAATGATGTATTGGCCATTAAGAAGGCTCCCTGCATTTTGCGGGCAATAAACTGTTCGTTTTTTTGCTGGTCAGAATGTAGGCTTCACAATGTAGGGTACATATACTTACTACTTTATATATATATAATATATATTATATATATATATATATATATATATATATATATATATATATATTTATATGTCTAATAAAAGGAGCCCATAAAAACGCCAAAACAAAGAGAGATAAATACTATATTTCAGAGACTGCTGCCTCCTTTCTTCAGGTAGATGAATGAGAAAAGTTATAGAAAAGGTGGTATTTATTAGATGGAATTCTGATGTAACAGAACATTTTTTACCAGACTATATATATATATATATATATATATATATATATATATATATATATATATATATATATATTATATATATACACACTATATATACATATATGTGTTTGTGTGTTTGCGCGTCATCTACCTATGCATGCGCTTGTGTTTTTGTATATGTACGCTATTTCCTGCTGTTGCAATCTTACGAAAATTGCAGTTCATCTATCAAAAATTATTATTAAGTTCTTAAGCGGCTTTATCATAATAAAATAGAAAAGTAATAAAATATCAGAATTTCTTTTTTGTATACAATATTTTATGAGTTGAGTTTTAATGACCTCCCATAGATTTGTGTCCATTTGAAGAGTTACTGAAAAGTGTAAAAAAGAAGCCATACCTTACGAATATCCGAAGGCTACAAAATCACGGAGCTGAAAAGGCCAAACTTTTTTTCTTATTCTCATTTCTTTTCCATGGAGAGAAACTTGTGGACACTTCTTTGGGTTCAAGAAGAAAATGCACGACAAAGCTGGGTTGAAGCTGACCAAGAAAGGAGACGACCCCCCCCCTCTCTCTCTCTCTCTCTCTCTCTCTCTCTCTCTCTCTCTCTCTCATTAACTATTGGTAACAATCAATATCACCCAGCTCTAAGTTTTTGTCGCTGAGGAAAGGAATTAGACGAAGGAAAAAAGTGAAGGCGGAGGAGGGAGAAGTTATAATCTCACATGACAAGTTTATTTCCTGGATATTTTCTGAGAAGGCTTTTCTCTGGGTCGAGAACCACTCTTTTCTATTGGTTGAGAACCGGTTTTCTTTTCTAGGTTGAGAACCGGTCTTTTCTATTGGTTGAGAACCAGTCTTTTCTATTGGTTTTGAGAACCGGTCTTTTCTATTGGTTGAGAACCGGTCTTTTTCTATTGGTCGAAAAACCGGCATTTTCTATTGGTTTAGAACCGGACTTTTCTATTGGTTGAGAACCGGTCTTTTCTATTGGTTTAGAACCGGACTTTTCTATTGGTTGAGAACCGGTCTTTTCTATTGGTCGGAAAACCGGTCTTTTCTCTAGGTCGAAAACCGGTCTTTTCTATTCTGTTGTCGAGAACTGGTGTTTTCTATGGGTGGAGAACCTTTCTTTTCTATTGGTCGAAAAACCGGTCTTTTCTCTGGGTCGAGAACCTTCCTTTTCTATTGGTCAAAAAACCGGTCTTTTCTATTGGTAAAAAAAACGGTCTTTTCTATTGGTAAAAAACCAGTCTTTTCTCTGGGTGGAGAACCAGTCCTTTCCATTCTTTTCTATTGGTCGAGAACTGGTCTTTTCTATGGGTGGAGAACCAGTCTTTTCTATTGGTAGAGAACCGGTCTTTTCTATTGGTCGAGAACCGGTCTTTTCTCTGGGTGGAGAACAGTTTTTTTCTACTGGTCAAGAACCGATCTTTTCAATGGGTGGAGAACCTGTCTTTTCTTTTCAACTGTCCGAGAATCATTATTTAGTCTTTCTATAGGTCGAGAACCAGTCTTTTCTATGGGTGGAGAACAAGTATTTTCTGTGTGAGTAACATTCCTTTCAGAATGATCTAAAGTACGAATCTGCTTAAGTATCTAGATTCTAGACTATAACAGTAAATTCAAGTTTATATATATTTTACGTTATTAAAGCGAGATAAATAGTAAAATTTGCTTAGTATAATTAATCTCCAATAAGTTTCATTTAAATCTATCTGATTCTACCTCACTGAGAAGAAACGTAGTCTTGTATATTGGTGACTCTAACTGAAACATTATAATGTGGTTTTCGAGTGCCAGTCTTATCAGGGACGAGAAATTCTTCAGATACTTCTACTCACGAAAAGTAGTCTAAGGATAAGAGATGATTTTCTCTCACGCATATCAGCTTTTATTTCTGATTCAGGGTCGAAAGTATCCAGATTATGACGTAGTTCTTATCCATGAGCATTTTAAATCTTGCTTCATACCATATTCTTCTTTGTATCTATGTACTTCACTCGAATATTAAAAAGGTATGTTTCCAATATGAGGAAACGCAAATAGCAAATGTAGTACAATTTTCATAACATTGCAATTTTAATTATAACTTTACTGTCGCCCAAATTGTTCCGATTCTGAATAATATAAAAAGCGATTATTTGTATTTCTACTTAATTTTCCTGTAATAATAACAAAGAACCAAACGTCCAAAGCAGACCGCCATCTCATCGCCTTAGATATTTAGCTCCCCTTGAAAATTTTTGAAGTTAGTGATGTAAAAATTACCGCGGGAAAATAAAACTGCAGTAAAATCAGTCATAAAAGAAGCCTTAAATGTATTCCATCAGACGTTTGGAGGAAAAAGGGAAATTCAGGAGACGAGGAAAAGATGGATGGCAGGAGTTCCATGAGGATTATCGGGAGCGGAATTTTGTTTTCTTTTTGTTAAATTGGGCTCTGGTTTGAATACAAGTGTCGCCTCAGTTTAGATATGTAAACAGAAGGGGAATTTTTATTTTATTTTTATTTATTTATTTTATTTTTTAATAATTTCGTCCTCTCGTGGGTTCGAACACCGCCCAGCGGACAGAGAAGAAATCAGGACTTCAGTGACGTTATATATTTATCTGTAGTTTGGATAAACTATACTAAAAAAATGTCGTTTATCCATACAGATAAATATATAACGTCACTGAATTCCTGATCTCTTCTCTGTCCACTGGGCGGTGCTTCGAACCCACGAGAGGACGAAATTATTATAAAAAAATAAAAAAATAAAAATAAAATAAAAATTCCCCATCTGTTTACATATATGAAAATATAATACTTCCGGGGTAAAGCGAATTAGATATTAAAGGACATTTGTAGTAGCTCGAATAATATATATGAATCACGGTGATATGATAATTATTCATATATATATATATATATATATATATATATATATATATATATATATATATATATTGTATCCGCAGAGAGAGAGAGAGAGAGAGAGAGAGAGAGAGAGAGAGAGAAGAATAGCCTCTTTTAATCACGCTTGTAGGTGTATGGGGATAAGGGAGAAGTGCAAATTATGTTCAAGGAACTAAACTTGTTCCAAGGCTGTCAGGCCGCCTGACAAATGCCGGACTAGCCTTCAAATAATCTGTTTACCGTCGCTTTCTTTGTGCATATCGAGGGAAGCAAAGCGTCAGACCAGAAGTAACTACTTAGTATCTGATGAAAACACACAGGTTAACTTCTCCTGGAGCCTCCCTGGAAGGAACATGGGCGAATTGAGATACACACACACTCGCATACACAACACACAGATATATATGTTACATACCAGCGGTGGAATTAAGGGTTGGGGGCACCTGGTCACGTGCCGCCCCCTCCCCCATGGATACGAATAATAGAACATTATTTACTTTCAAGAAATCATTATTAGTGGCAAATATTTGCTTGTGAATGATTATTTCACCAATAGCAACAAATGTATATCAACAAAAACAATAACAACAATATTACTACTACTATTTAATATATATATATATATATATATATATATATATATATATATATATATATATATATATATATGTTAGAGTGTGTGTGTGTGTGTGTGTATGTATATATAAATATTGATATATATGTACTATATGTACATGTTACATACAGACATGCATACATACGTATATATTTATATATATATATATATATATATATATATATATATATATATATATATATATATCGCTTTTTGAAATAATGGTATCTCAAAGAAGTAAACAATCATCAAATAATTTGTTTGAATTTATATTTCAGTCCGTGTAAATGTTTTTTTTTTTTTTTTTTTTTTTTTTTTTGTTTTTTTTTTTTAGGAAAACGTGGCTCCTCTTCGCAGTTTCCTCTCGCGGGAGCGTCCTTTATGAATCGTCAGGAGAAGTTGCGAGAAGGGAGACGGAAAGGAATTGAAATGACCCAGGAAGCCCCAAGCGCCTCCTCTGCCCTTTTTCCTCTTTCTTTCTTTCTTCTTCTAAGAAACAAACTTTCCGTAACTTCCAGATCTGGAACATGGAGAGCTTCCGAAGGAGTTTGGAAATCATTATTATTGCTCCTGGAAACTGGGCTTCTCTCTCTCTCTCTCTCTCTCTCTCTCTCTCTCTCTCTATATATATATATATATATATATATATATATTATATATATATAGAATATAATTTATATGTATATATATATAATATATATAATATATATATATATATATATATATATATATATATATATATATATCATATATATATTTAGTTCTCTTGATGGAAAAGCAGTCTTTTTCATTTTCCATTGAACCCCCCACAAAAAAAAAAAAAACCGTAATTTCTTTCCAGATTAATTTCACTCGGTTATCCTATCAGAATCCGTAAGAAATAATAAGCAATCATCTGATAAACTTGACGAGTCATTTCACATGTGAAATAATGATAGCTCAAAGAAATAAACGACCATCAGATATTTTTTTTTTTTTTTTTTAGAATTTGTACATTCCCAATGAGGCGTTCCAAACGGGAAGTTATCCTGCAGCCATAAATAAATAATATAAGCAAATACACAAATACTCATACACACTTACATTCACATGCGTACATGCACGCACATACATTATATATATGTGTGTGTATGAGTTGAAATTAATCTGGAAAGAAATTACGGGTTTTTTTTGGTCAATGGAAAATTAAAACGACTGCTTTTCCAAGAGAGAGAGAGAGAGAGAGAGAGAGAGAGAGAGAGAGAGAGAGAGAGAGAGAGCTTTTGTGGGAAGAGGCCCAGTTTCCATCAGCAATAATATAATGATTTCCAAACTCCGACGGAAGCTCTCCATGTTTCAGATCTGGAAGTTATGGAAAGTTTGCTTCTTAGAAGAAGAAAGAAAGAGAGAAAGAAAGAGAGAAAGAGGAAGAGGGCAGAAAAGGCGCTTGGGGCTTCCTGGGTCATTTCAGTTCCTTTTCGTTTCCCTTCTCGCAACGATCAGGAGCAATGAGAAAATATTAATGTAGAAACATTAATATTTTCTCATTTCCTTCACTAAGGAAATAAAGAATGACTAACTGTTCGGATGAATAAATGTTGAAACAAGTCAATACCCAGATTGCAGATGTCGGGTTCCCAGTGTTCGGACTTTTTATGAATGGAAAGAAAGAGTTGTCGGCGTCTTCGCCTTGAACTGTACTACGAGGACTGAATGGGCGTTGTAAGTGCTAAAAAAAAAAGTTAAGTATATCTAAGTTTCACCTGACCATTGGGCTGATTAACAGCTCTCCTAGGGCAGGCCCGAAGGATTAGATATTTTTACGTGGCTGGGAATCAACTGGTTACTTAGCAATGGGACCTACAGCTTATTAAGGATTCGATCCACAGTGAGGAATGGATTTCTATCACCAGAAATAAATTCCTCTGGTTCCTTGTTGGCAGAGCAAGTAGTCGAGGACGTTACCGACTCGTCCAACGAGGTACTACTTTATATATATATATATATATATATATATATATATATATATATATATATATATATATATCCATCATCGGCCTGAATCTTAGCTGAAGCCATTGTGGACTAACAGAATTAAGGCCAATTGTTATGTAGAATTTGCATCGGCAACAACAAAATATATTATTATAATAAAACATTATTATTAATGTTTTATGCAATACACTGAAAATGATATTGTCCTTGAAAATTATTTGAATGTATCCTACATTATACCTCCTATGCAGAAAAATTTCATACAGTAATGGTATTTCGAAAAATGAAACTCTGAGCGATAAATAAAGATGATATTATTATGTCTTGTGATTTCGGAACGTTATGCACTTATTTTCTAAGGCTGCGTGTAAACAAAAAAAGGCTTAAAGTAATTTGACTGTGATAAACTATTTTACTGTATTTCTTTTTGCAACTTTGGTTTTTCGTTTTATCTTTTTAAGTGTCCGAAAAATGTTCTAAGTTTCCCGAAGAATCCCCTCCGTCGGCTTCATTCCGTGAAAAATCATTCTTTCTGTACCACATCCGTCACTAGACTTTTCTGGAGAGGAGAGAGAGAGAGAGAGAGAGAGAGAGAGAGAGAGAGAGAGAGAGAGAGAGAGAGATTTTCAGTTCAGAGTCCACAACATTCCAAAGCGGCAAAACGATTCAGAGAGAGAGAGAGAGACTTACCTTACCTTACAGACCTTACATCTTGTTCGGGTGCCCCAGGTCCCTCAGTGTGAGGCACCTCTAATGTCTACCAGAGAGTTGCTAGTACATCTTCCGGTATATTTTGCATCTTCCAATCTTGGATGGTCTGGGATGCAGTTTAGATATTTGTCGAGCTTATTCTTAAACACATCTACGCTCACTCCTGATATATTCCTCAGATGAGCTGGCAACGCATTGAATAGACGCTGCATTATCGATGCTGGTGCGTAGTGGATAAGTCCTGTGTGCTTTCCTTATTTCCTGGTATAGTTTTGGGCACTATTAATCTACCTCTGCTTGCTCTTTCTGATATTTTTAGTTCCATGATATTTTTCTGCTATTCTTCTATCTGTTTTCCATGCCTGAATTATCATGTAGCGTTCTCTCTCCTCTAGACTATATAATTTTAAGAATTGTAGTCTTTCCCAGTAGTCTAGGTCCTTAACTTCTTCTATTTCTATTCCGCTGTAAAGGACCTTTGTACACTCTCTATTGTGCAATATCCTTTTGATAGTGTGGGTACCATATCATATTGCAATATTCAAGTGGACTACGAAACTATGTTTTATATAAAGCATAATCATGTGTTCAGCTTTTCTGTTTTGAAGTGCCGTAACAACATTCCCATTTTTGCTTTACATTTTGCCAACAGAGTTGCTATTTGATCATTGCATAACATGTTCCTATTCATCATCACACCAAGGTCTTTAACTGCTTCTTATTTGTGATGGTCTCATTATTAGGTCCCTTATATGCATATAGCTTTCTTTCTCTGTCTCCATAATTTATTGATTCAAATTTATCAGAGTTAAATACCATCCTATTTACCTCTGCCCAATCATATACTTTGTTAAGGTCTCTTTGTAGAGCGTTCCTATCTTCATCACAAGAATTTCTCTACTTATTCTTGTGTCATCTGCGAAACTACTCACTACCGAATCCTTCACATTATTGTCTATGTCTTCAATCATAATAACAAACAGTATTGCAGCTAACACCGTACCTTGCGGCACACCGGATATTACCTTTGACTTCATCCGATTCTCGTCGTTTGCAATAACTATCTGTTTTCTGTTGTGTAAAAATTCTTTTAACCATCTTCCTACTTTATCCACGATATTGTGTTTTCTAATTTTCTTCGCTAATATATTATGGTCTACTTTATCAAAAGCTTTTGCAAAGTCTAAATAAACCACATCTGTTTCATTTTCCGCTTTTCATATTTTTGAATATGTTCACGGTGGACTAACAGTTGGGTTTGTGTACTTTTTCCGGGTACGAAACCATGTTGTCCTTTATTAAACAAATTATTTTTATTAAATGTTTCATAATATTTTTCTTCATTACCCTTTCATACACTTTCATAATATGTGATGTTAGACTCACAGGCCTATAATTACTTGCCTCTAGTCTTGATCCACTTTTGAAAGTAGGGGTAATATATGCTAATTTGTGCTCATCATAAATCTTGCCTGTATCTACACTTTGTCTTAATAATATTGCAAGTGGCTTTGCGATAGAATGAACTACTTTCTTTAACAAAATAGCAGGAATTCCATCAGGCCCTGCAGCAGCTCCATTTTTAATTTCATTAATAGCCTGCACAATATCAGCTTCATTTAATATCTATGTCAGCTAAATATTCACTATTTTCATCCCTTACTTCTATATCATTATCTTCATTATCTATTCTAGGGGTGAATTCTCTCTTATATCGTTCTGCCAGTATGTTGCAAATTTCCTTTTTTTCATTCGTTAATCTCCCTTCAATTCTTCAGAGGGCCTATTTCTATTCTTCTTTTATTCATCTTCTTCGCATATGAGTATAATAGCTTGGGGTTTTGCTTGATATTTAATAGGGTTTTTTCTTCCAAGTCCCGTTTTTCATTTTCTTTTGATTGTATAATCTTTTGTTCTGCATTTTCTATCTTACTTTTTAGTTCTATAACTTTCCATGCATTTTTTTCTTTTGCAAGACCTTTTTTCCACTTTCTGATTTTCTGGAACAAGATCCTTCTGTCTCTTGGTATGCATGAATGATGTTTACTTTTCTTCTTCGGTATATATTTTTCCACTATTTTCTCCAATATATAATATCTCCGTATTTACCCTTATGTCATCACTTACGAAAATGTTATCCCAATCTTTGTTTAATTCTTCATTAATTTCTGACCATTTTATATTTTTACTGTAGAAGTTGTATTTTCCATATCCTTCCCACTTTTTCATTTCTTGCTTATCTCTATTTTCACTTGCTTTGGAATGAACTGTTAATTCTATGACATTATGGTCTGAAATATTCGCATTATAAACTATTATTTCTTTAACATAATTCATCTCGTTCACAAATACTAGGTCTAAAGTATTTTCCTTTCTTGTTGGCAGGTGATTTATTTGTTGAATGTTGTATTCTAGTAGCATATCTAATAGCTTTTCAAATTGCCTCTTATCTTCTGCACTACTATTACTCTCGTTTTTTATATGTATAAGTACAACCACAATCTCCTATTCGTTTTTCCATTCTACTTTCTCGTGGAAAGTTGAAGCTCACCAAGATAGGAGTAATAGTTTCCAGGTCCTTGTAGATTTCTACATATATCATCCAATTTTTCAATTATTTAAGTCAAACTCTTTAGTATTAGGAGGTCTATATATTACTATGTTCATCAATTTTCAGATTCAAATTCTACCGCTATTAGTTCACATTCTGAGTTACTATATTTCTCATATATTTTTCCTTGTTTTTGTCTTTCCCATATATTGCGGTTCCCCCTTGATTTCTATTTTTCTATCTGATCTATAAGTTTGGAACCCTTTTATTTGATCATCATTCCCAATCTCTTGGGAATACCAGGTTTCACTTATATTCATTATATCTATTTTCTTTTCATTTTGGGTTGTTAGTTCTTCTAAGTACTCTATTTTTCTTTTTGAGTTACTCGTAACTAAACCCTGCGCATTCATCACTATGATGGTTTGCGTTGTTTTCTCCTTCATTTAATACTGGTAGTAATAAGGATTTTCCCATGTCTCTTTCCTGTTCTGGTATGTTGTTCTTTTTTTCATTCCAGAAATTCTGACATTAAAAAATCCAACTTTTCCTAATATTTGATCTTCCTTCATCATAATTATTCATTTTGTGTCTGAATCTGCAAATTTTCTCCGTTTCTGCAATATCCTCTTGCATAATAAATACAGTTATTTATCTCTTGAGTAGAATTTCGGAGCTGATGCTTTGAAATTTTTTGCTGGACACCTCTGCATATCTCATTGGTGGTTTGCCTTTTCTCTTTTACCTGATATTCTTGATTTCTCTCTTTATTTGTTCTTTCTTATTTTGGATTTTATTACTTGGTTGGTTATTTATTTGATTATGATTCATGGCTACAGGGTGCATATATTTGCATTTTTTGTCGAACTTACATCCTTTCCTTCTTTTAGGTTTTTACATATTTTGGATGCAGAGAGAGAGAGAGAGAGAGTATACTGCCAGGCAGACATTCCCAAGTGGCAACAACGATAGAGAGAGAGAGAGAGAGAGAGAGAGAGAGAGAGAGAGAGAGAGAGAGAGAGAGAGAGAAATTCTCAGTCCAGAATCCACAATATTCCCAAGTGGCAACAACGATTTATTTATTGATTTTTCTTTCGTGACAGGAATCCCAAATTAATGGATATTTTCCTCTCTTCTGCAACTTCGATTTTTCTCTCTTCTTCTCGCACTTTCTTTCTACGGCTCACTCTAGCGGTTATTAATTAAGAAAAAAAACATTAAAACGAGCTTAAAAATGATCCCCAAACAAAGACAACTTTCTCTGATTTAAAATGAAGGTATCGAGTTTGACGGCTTTCTTTCTTTTCGAGCAATATCCAACGACGCTATTTTTCACAATCAGCCATGAATTTGAACACCTGAAGAGCAAGGAAGGGAATTGGTAAGTATTCTTCGATTGCAATGTAGTTTGGATTATCAGCATTTTGACGGTTCTGACCCAAGTCAGCGCGAACACTAGAATACTCTTGTCAACGTTTTAAAATTTTTATATAATAAAGTTGCTCCTTCATTTCACAGATTTTATAATCAGGGAATCACAAAATAAACTGAAAAAGGTTGATAAATAATGGGAAAATATCAAAATCCGGAAACCATTCTCAAACCTAGGTAATATTGCCAATGATTCACTTAGAATATATGACATTTTGTGTACTGGGTATGAATTAATTTGAAGAATTAAAATCAAGAAATGCGGCTATGTCAGGTAAAGATGAGCGCAGAGAACGTTTGTAACAAACATAATGAACTCATTCTACCTCTATGCCACAAGTCAACATTAGGAACTAAAAAAAATAAACAAATGAACTTGTTTGATGACATAACTATCCAAGAGTTTGAGACGAGAGTCAGCACCGGGAGACCACACTGGAGACTCCAAACAAGGAAGAAGGAGAGTTAAAAGACTTGGGTAAAATACCCTTCCAAATGGATTCTAAAACATTGCAGCTCATCTGTTAAAACTCAGATTTATAACTGCCTTCTTGGATGACTCTGACTGACAGGTGGTAAAGAGTAAATCTTCATGAAAAGATTGGTTCGAATCACTCGATTCACAAGTATAAACAATATTATAAAATACTAAAAGAAGGTTATACATTGCGATTCCTCACGCGACTTTTCAGTAGTGTTTTTTTGGTTTTGTTATTGTTTTGTTGGAACTGACTATAACTATCCACAGCTGATATCAGTGAAGATAAGCGTCATTGGCTGGCCAGGACCATCACCGGATAAAAAAGTTAAGTATATGTTAGTTTAACCAGACCACTGGGCTGATTAACAGCTCTCCTAGGGATGGCCCGAAGGATTAGATATTTTAACGTGGCTAGGAACCAATTAGTCACCTAGCAACAAGACCTACAGCTTATTGTGGGATTCGAACCACATTATATTCGAAATGAATTTCTATCACCAGAAATAAATTCCTCTGATTACACGTTGGCCGAGCCGAGAATCGAACTTCGGACCACTGGATTGGTAGCCGAGCGCGAAAACCACTCGTCCAACTAGGAACTATCACTGGATAAAATAGTAGCATCAAAGCCTAAGACATCCTGACCTCTGAATTAGTTATAATCTCTTGAATAGCCACATCTTACTCTTTTCTTGATTTGTCTTTTGGTCTGGACTATTTTTGACCACAAAGACCTTTTCCCTGTTTTGTACAGCAGTGTTCAGTGGCTTTCTTCCTTTGGTCCCCCCATATCTTCGAGTACGCTGATACATTTTCTGTTCCTTTCTTCAGACCTTTTGTTTCCTATAAAGTAATATACTTTGCTTGTGCTTGGAATCCTTTTGCCGGAAGCGTTTCCTTTCATAAACCAACTCAAAGGGAAAGCTTCTTTTGTGCTGCAACTGTTCAGTATTCCTGGACTATTCAGAACCATTTTCGTCCACATTTTAACTACATTATTTGTATCTTACCTTTACTCGCAGGGTTAGTTTCAGTATCATAGGTCAAGACCTTTATTTCTAATTGAAATAGGATTAAAACAGACACTGAATTCGATATTAGAGATTTTCTCGGGTGGATTCAACCCGAGTGAAGCCTCAAGATTCATCAGTTATTTAACCTTCGAAATTCGAACATATTGCAGGTGAAGGAGTCTTCTCCGAAATAAGGAGGACGTGAGAGAGAGTCGTTTGATACAGTAGGGCTTAATTTCTCAGAAGGATCTAATTCTAAAGGCCCCATACACTGAACGATTATCTGAACGACTGTCTGAATGATTGTCGTTATCGACCCACACACACACACACACACTATTCATACAGTATGAACGATCTCCGCACCGATTTCAGTCTGAACAAAGATTTTGTCTTGAGAAGACATGGCATCATCTCTAGAAGAGCCGTGCGCGATAGCGTTATATAACAGACTAACCCATGCATTGAACGATCTGTGTACGACCATTATTCCTCCAAGTGTACGACAGACTTAAGTCGCAAGCCAGTAACCTGGTCGTGACAGATTCCCGTTGAGATCGTTCAGACACGAAACTCCGCCCACTTTTACATTCATACAAGCCCATGCACAGTGTTTTGGCGAATGATACAGACAGTCGTTCAGACAATCGTTCAGTGTATGGGGGCCTTAAGAAAGCTCATTCTCTTTTATTCCGTTTCCTTCATTACATCAAAGGGAACTCGAATCACCGGAAATTCCCCGAACTTTTGTTCTTACTACCTGGCGGTTGATGACTGAATTTCGTTGAAAAGAACCTTTTCTTTTTTCGTCGTCATCAAAGGTCTCTTTAGTGAGGAAGGAAAATAAAAGGCGAAGCGCAAATCCTATGGATTTTGTTTGCTTAGACTGATCAAAAGGGCTTTTGATTCTCACAACACAGATAATATGGTTTTGAGCTCTCTCTCTCTCTCTCTCTCTCTCTCTCTCTCTCTCTCTCTACCAGTACTTGTTCCATTTCGTTTTACCACGAAGCTGCTGTTTTCAAGATAGCACGAGCAATTTGCCCCAGCGAAAGTATGATTTCTACTCAGTCATGGACGATGTTTTACCTGACATAGGACACATTGAGTGTTCCTTGGTATATTCATTTGAAATCCGTTCCTTTAAGAGAAAGAAAAATGCAATGTGCCACAAAAGTAAGATTCTTTTCAAAGTATATACATTTTTATGTGAATATTGACGCTTAGTCTATTCAATATGCTCTCTATCCTCTTCAAAGTTGATTTAGTCTCTAATTCGTTGGTCAACCCAGACCACTGTCCTAGGTATATGATGACTGTTGTAGCCTGTATAGAACATTTATATAGCCATCCGAAAGTTAAGCAAATCTCCTTCATTTTTATTGGCATTGTGGAAATCTAATGATTACATTTTGATGCACCTAAGATGATATCTCCCTCTATCTAATGTGGGTTGCAACTGGCTTTTCTAAATGGAGATATCGTTTTGGAAGTCTGGCTAAATTGCAATTTTGACAAATTTCAACTGCATACTAAAAGCAAAACATACATTAAAGAGATATTATTTATTGGAATTATCCTAATAATAAAATGATAAACGACTGGCATGATATAATTACGAAATACGATTTACAGATAAGTAGAAACCACATAAACATTACGTCTTACATAACTGAGAATAAAACAGACTTGAGGGAATCCCAATCACAAGAAAAGGATTGAGGATATATTTATGCTTATATAGAACTCAACTTAAACACTCATCATGAAAGGAAACACATGTTTGAGCCTTTTGAAAAATCATCAAAAACTGAATATAGAATTTAGGCCAGAGTCCAGGCACTGGGACCTATGAGGTTATTCAGCGCTGAAACGGGAATTGACAGTAAAAGGTTTGAAAGGTGTAACAGGAGGAATATCATCAAGAATCATAGAGCAAATCAGTTCTCAAAAAACCAGTCTACTATTCGCAAAGAAGATATACATTTCGACGGAAGAAACAAATTTTGATGTTTACAAAAAATGTTTTAGGAGTCTTTTTAAAACCCCTGAGAATCGATGATAACAAATTGTTGTTCTTCTGGTCACTGTTAAAGTAATATCACGCTTATGATAACTATTATCATCACTATTGTCATGCATATTGTTGTTGTTTGTGGTAACAGTAGCAGTGACAATTTATCTTTTTAGTTTTCTGTGAAAGAAAACTACTGAGATGGCTTTGTCTGTCCGTCCCCAAATATTAAAAACTACAGAGGCTAGAGGTTTGCAAACCGGCATGTCAATCATCCACCCTCCAATCATCAAGCATACCAAATTGCAGCCCTCTAACCTCAGTAGTTTTTACTTAATTCAAGGTTAACGTTAGCCGTAAGGGTGCATCTGGCAACGATATAGGACAGGCTACCACCAGACCGTGTTTAAAGTTTCATGGGGCGTGGCTTATACAGCACCATACCGAGACCACCCCAAGGGTAGATCTATTTTCGGTGGACATGACTATACATAAAATTCCATTGCGCCGAAGAGACTTCGGCGCATTTTTCACTTGTTCTTATTACTGTTAAAAGTAGTAGTAACAGCATTGCTATAATTATTATTATTATCATTATTAGCAGTACCAATGGCAGTTGTTGTTGTCGTAATGGTAATAAGGTTTCCCTTGACAATTTCCTCTCAGTCAGTTACCTCTTCCCTTTCCAATCACGGATAACGAGCCATCGACAGAGACAGCCTTCATTATGTTCTGATTTTATTCCTTTTCGAAGGACTTGACCCTCGAGACCTCCTGCAGCCTTATCCTGCCAAACGTCCTTCCCTTGGCAGCACGAATGGCCCTGAATTCCTCCCTGCGACCCCTCATCGATCTTGTGATGATGCATCCTTCATTCTAGATTATGAGAGAGAGAGAGAGAGAGAGAGAGAGCGGTTACAATGAGGATAGCAACAGACAGATCCGCAGTGTACCGATGCTTAGAGGGAGGGAGGAATCAAAAGACGAGGATTTTGAGCGAGAAAGAGGGAGAGAAAGAGAGGAAGAGAAAGGAAGGAAAGAAGAGGGTGGGGAGAGGGGGGAAAGGAAAGAGCGAGAGGAAAAGAAGAAGAAAACATCCCCCCCCCACCTCAGCATCCTCTTTCGGAATCTGAGCAGAGGGAAATTCTTGGCCTCCTCTCACACCCGGAAAGTGATCAAACTTTTCCCAGAAAAGAAAAACGAAGATGACCGCCCTTTTTCTCCTCTGTGGACCTCCTCCCTCATGGGTGGCCTCTCTTTCTCTTTTTCTTGTTATGCAAAGGGATGATAAATTCCTCGGCTCTTTACAGCTATTCGTGGATCTTTCGCGGTTTAAAATTTCTTATCATAGCAATACGTTCTGCAAAATTGATAAAATTGGCATTACTGACTAGGCATTGAAATTTTAGATTACATATTTATTCAAAATAGTTTTTAAGAATAAAATATTAGTTCTATTACAATTTAAAAAATTCCAATTAAAAACACATTTCAAAGTAATTGTCTGGAACATATTTCAAGAGACTAGACGCAGAGATGGTACTTTCGATAAAAATCCAAATTCTGGCATGCTATAATACTAAGCAAAACACAGGAATGGACAAAAAGGTATTATGGACCAAAGGCGATCAGGGCCCGAGAGAAATCTGGAGAAAAGTTGACCAAAAACCAGAAAGCTTCGCAAAGAGGTCAAAGAAACTGGGTCACTGGTTTCACCTCTGACGGTTTGTTTGTTCGTCTGGTTTAATCTACTTTAAATGGAGTGACGCAAGGTTAGGTAGACAGTAAATATGCGCTTTCTTATTTTCTTTGTCTTCACTATGTTTGCATTTCTTTAATATTTATTTCCTTGTAGTTTTGGATGTCTCTGAATTTGTTCTTTAGCCTCTCTGTTCTTAACATCTCCTTATTTTGTTAGGACACGCCCTGAAGAGCGTGCTAATATTGAAGGGACTCCTTGTTTAGTTACATTTCGGTATTGATTTTTATAGTAATTTCAAACTTAATTATTAATGTTGTGCAGTTGTTAGAAATAGCTAATTTAGGTCAGTTTTTATCTATCAACATTTAAATTTTGTTACTCTTTCCCTTTTGCGTTTGATTCCGGCAGGATTTTTTCTCCAGGCGTGATGGGATTCTCTGACTTTAGAATCTTGTTTGAATATGCAAATTTTATGTGAAATTTCCTCGACGTCATTTTTTGCATACTGATACCCCTTACTTTCTTCTTAAGAAATATGCATACAATTTCTAACAAGTACGCTAACACATACACACACACAGTATATATATATATATATATATATATATATATATATATATATATATAATATATATAGATATATATATATATATATATATATATATATATATATATAAGACGTAACTGAGATGTAAAAATCAGGATTGCAATATATATAAGGCATCATTAAGCATAACAGGTCAATGTGTGCACGGACCTGTGCACGCAGTTTGTTTGTCTCAGGAAGACCATACAATTGTTATTGTCAATTTTCCTAGCCATCGTGTATTGAAATGAAGTCTTTGACACGGGTGCTGAGGGCTATCCAGTCCCCCTTTTAGGTAGAACCACTTCGTTTAGTACCAAGATAAACTAGGCTAGCGAAAGAACGGGCACACTGTAGCTCCATGGAGGACAGATTTGAAATAGTTTCCCACTCGCCTAAAGCTTTCACAATGCGGCTTTTATTCCAAAGCGAGATCTCTTGGCCTAAGGTAGTGGAGTTTCAAGTTGCAACCCAGAAAGGGAAGTTGACAGGTTTTGCAAATTGCCCTTCAGCTGAAGTGTCGCATCCGCATTCAGTTTATCAGGAAAAAAGGACAGTAGATTTTTGGAAAGAAAAGTAGACTCATTGCTCTTGTATGTATGATTAAAATATTCTTGTTTAGGAACTGCTTTTGAATAATTAAGGGATGTCATAATTATCTATTTTTAAATGGGCACTTTCAATAGGATTTAACGTATTTTAGGTTTGTGAAGTATTTATGAAAATTTATAACAATATAAAATGCTTCAGGAACTTATTAGTTACAATAGAGGTTAACAGCCTGATATTCTGAAAATGTTAAAATTCAGTGATTGAATTAATAACAGAAAAAAAAATTACGAAAAGCTTCCTCTATAGCGATGATATTAATGAAAGTATGAAATATTATTTTAAAAAACCAGTAAAATCATCAAATGAAAAAAGACGAAAGAGAGGAACATCACAATATTTATATGACATATGCTGATATAGGCAAACAAACATAATCATCTTCCTTTCTTAAAAAATGACAACATTCGCTGAATAGTTGCCATTGTCTCCCAGAAAGAATAATTACCTGTCCCTTATGCGGATGTAAGAAATAAAATGAATATTCTGTATACAGATGAATTGTTTCACAATTACAGAAACAAATACAGCGGAGAGCCTCCGCCAATTACGAGTCCTCGTGAAAGTAAATCCTCTCTGGCCTCGTTATTGGGAGCAAACAATAGAGTGCGGCCTCAGGTCAGATATTCTATGGATGTGTAGACAACTGCACAATACAAACATTTTCATTAATTGCAGGTACAGAGGAGCTCCGTCTGTTCATCTATCAGTCTATTCTTGATGTATCACCGTAAACCTATATATTGGCTCACATACCCATACATAGAATGAGGGAACGAGGACAAAAGCGAAAACTAGATATAAAAATAGCAGGATAATCATGAATAACTTAGACATCAGAATATGTTACAAAACAGGAAGAAAAACAGTAATTGAAAACCAGCTAAAAAGACTTGGTGTCCCAATTAGTCTACTGGTGAGCAATTAACTCCATCCGAATGCACCGACTTAATCAAGTCAATCTTTTCCCGAGGGTGAATTTCCTTCTCTATCAATCGAGCTTTCTCTAGCTTTCTTTTTGCGCCCAACCTGTCTCGCAAAGAAATGGCCAATCGGAATTGTATATCTGAGGACGTAGTTGAAGATATTCAACTATTCTAAACTGCATTGCTTTGTGTGATTGATCTTCCCCTTCTGACAAAGCGCAAAATGTGTTAGAAATGAGACGAACCCTAAGAAAGAAAGAAAAAAATAGGAAAGAAATGGGAATTTGTATGTTCCGAGGAAAGAACCAGAAGAGTTTTCGGAAAGAGAATTCCAGGCATATGGGAACATTTCTTTGAGTAACAGAAAATCTCGTAACGAAAGCAGATTCTTTCGGCCCGGGAGAGATTGCAAAGAGGTCAAAAATGATCTGAAGATGGTGAAAATACAGAGAGAGAGAGAGAGAGAGAGAGAGAGAGAGAGAGAGAGAGAGAGACAAACAAAAAAATTGGTGAATAGATTCATATTTCCCTTTTCTTGTTCTTTCAAACTTGGTAAAGAATGTGTGTGTGTGTGTGTGAGAGAGAGAGAGAGAGAGAGAGAGAGAGAGAGAGAGAGAGAGAGAGAGGTCACACAGAAAAAAGGTAAAAATTGGTGAACAGATCAATATTTTCCTTTATTGTTGTTTCAAACTTGGCAAGTAGAGAGAGAGAGAGAGAGAGAGAGAGAGAGAGAGAGAGAGAGAGAGAGAGGCTACACAGACAGATAGATCAAAATTGTTGAACAGTTTTCATATGTTCCATTCTTGTTCTTTCTAACTTGGTGAGGAGCCAGAGAGAGGTGGGGTGGGGGTGAGTGGCCAGACAGATGAACAGAACAGATAAGCATGGTGATCCGTTTCCATATTCCCTATATTTTTTTCTTTCTATTTGTTAATCACTTTTTTTGTTGGTGTGCGTGTGTGGTTGGTAGGAAGAGTATCCTCGACCCTATCTTTCTTAAAGTGATATTTCTATGAGCGTCAAACTTGACTATAGCAAAGTTTCAAAAATCCTGGAAAAATATAAAGGAAAAGAAATTCAGTCATGATTTTCAAAATATTCCGTATTCAAATCGCGAGAACTGAATGATTTGAAATGCAAACAGTCTAAGAGGTTCACGGACTCATCTGCATGATTTTAATGCTATCTGAAAAAATATGATATATATCCGAAATCCAGATATCTGAATATCACTACGGTCCAATATTTCTATATTTTTACGAATTCTGCCAAATTTTACAAATTCATCAACTCACTTGCTTATCTAAAACATGAAAGAGAAGTTGGCCCAAATAAGAGGAGAACATCAGCTTATAAAGAAGGAATTGTATTAGGAAATGCAGGAAAGCTTATGAGATAATAATGCAAGCATACTCCAATTTACATGACTATTGCTTCGATAGTGTTTTATGTGAAAACGTATCTTTACTTTTTCATTTCCTGCTGTGGGTTTTCTAATGCACTTTTCATTTTCTTTAATCTAGTTATATCTCAGTTGCTTCCTTTGGCTGCAGTGACGTAATGAAACTGAAGCTATAAGAAAATAAACATTTCTTACCCTCTTGGTCATTACTTGAGGATAATAAAATGTCCGTGTCAGCGGCATAAGAATTTTGTAAACATGGCTATACTATATCCAGTCTCTCTCTCTCTCTCTCTCTCTCTCTCTCTCTCTCTCTCTCTCTCTCTCTCTCTCTCAAACACAAACACACCCACATACATTATCCCAGGATAAAAGGCAAATCTTGAGATCAATAGAGAACCACAAGGAAGGATTCCATAATGGTGGGAGAGGAATTCTTGGAAGGCTGGAACCACGGGGCGCCGAATAAGCCTTCAGCTCCCCCAGAGAAACGCAAATTGAGAAGAGGTTATTCCAAGAACTCCAAGAATAATGTTAATGGAATTGTAAGTTACGAAGATTAAGTCGAGTACGTCAAGAAAAATAATTCATGACTGGAAGAGTTTTGTCAATCTTAAGAAATAATAGAATAAAATGACAGGATATTTTGCAAAGAAAGCCTCTCATGAAAACTAGGTTTTGTAATTAGCATTGACTGAAGTCCTCTTTCAAGAGAGAGAGAGAGTGGCGTAGAATGATGAAGTGTCTCTTGAAAATAATTGCTCCCTTTGCTCATTAGAATTATCGAATAGTGAACGAATCCTTGACGCCATTAACAGACGCCGCCGCGCACCACAGTACTGGAAATTCCCGTTTCCAAAATGTTATTTTATCTCTGAGTCGATTCCAGAAATTGTGAAAAGAAAAACTTCATCCATAGTCAGGGGTCAAGATTTCATTGTGTGTTTATTTATCCGTAGACACAAGGACTCTACATTTTAAACTATTTAGTAATATGCTATATTGTAACAGATACCAGTCACATCCATACGTGAGCAAGCAAGCGCGCACACACACACACACACGAAATGAATTACGTACCAGATAATGAGGTGACTGTTGTGGGGTGCAGCCCGAGTGGGGAAGGACATAAGGATGGCAACGTCATAACAACATTCGCTGGGAACCGAAAGCTGAACAATCTCTGGGGGCGAATCTCCAAAAGAGAAAATGTGTCAAAAGTATATGACTTTTATATTTCGTACCCTTCCCTCTTTAAGAAAGGTAACTCAAAAAAGTGTTATCCTTCTATATCCTGTCTTTTATTCTGGATGAGGTTATATGCCTACGTCGTCTGGCACTCCTTGTTGGTCAGTGGTCAAGTTTGTATGCATAGTGTTTTTTTTTTTTTTTTTTTTTACGTTGCATGGAACCAGTGGTTTTTCAGCACCAGGACCAACGGCTTTACGTGACTTCCGAAACCACGTCGAGAGTGAATTGCTATCGCCAGAAATATACATCTCTCACTCCTCAGTGGAATGCGCGAGAATCGAACTCGCGGCAAACAAGGTAGCACCCCAACACTATACCGACCACGCCACTGAGGCGCTACCAGTGGTCAATTGTACTTAGAGTTACTTAACCTAAGTAACTGAAAAACTATAAATAAAGCGAAAGGGATACTGCTTCAAATGTCCGATGCAATTAGAATTACACTGAATCATTTTAGATTAATCTACAGCATATTTTATACATTATCAAGAAACACTTGAGCTTCCTGAAAACCAAATTTTGACTGAAATAAGATTAAGCTCCACTACAGACGAACGAATTAGACAAGCAGTTTTTAGACAGATATTATACTTGTATTTGATATGATTATTGTCTTTCAGATAAGATGTGTATGTTGCAAATAGATATGAATTCTATCTGAAATGACAAAGTGAGGACGAGAAGAATCAGTTCGATCCAAATAACCAAAAAGGGACTAGTTTCCTTGGCTTTGGCTATCATTTTGTCACGTGATAGGATAGCAGTAGAACGTTCATTTTGAAGTTATATATATGACACCCTTGTATAATTAAACCTAAAGAGAGAGAGAGAGATAAACCTTCGATCCACTGATCTCCTAATCTGTGGTTGAAAACTAAATTGTTTACGAGTTTTAAGATGAAGAATAGCTACAGGACGTTACAAATAGATATCTTCGAAAACCGAAAGAAACAAAAATTCTGATTCTCAACACTAGCTGGCAACCCCCTTCTTTATGGGAAAACACTTTGAGGTAATGACTTTTAAGACCCTGCTTGCTGCACCGTAAAGAAGCGAACGTTCAGGTTTTATCGGACATAAATGCAGCATTTATCTGCTGAGCCAATGTGCCCCGAAGCGCGCAATGAGGCAGCAACCATGGCGCAGTCAACCGTCGTTTTAGCAATATTAGAAGCATCGTCCTGGTGCGAGTGATGCCTTTTCAGCCATTAACGAGGGATTAAATTGAGACGAACTGGAATTTCCGTCGTTTCCTATAGTTTTCACACCTAATACAATGTCTTTTATGATCAGTAAAGATGCATTCACGCAAACTGTTATTTTCAGCAATGATGTTAATTAGGAAAATAGTGACGTCTTGAAATCGATATTTTTCAAGGACGTGATAAGGATATGACAGCCAATATTTCGGACTGTCGCTGACGATTCTTGAAAATGATTGACTTGATGATATATGACTCCTTTAGCCCGTTTTTTTTTTTTTACCCTTTTAGGAATTTTAAGCTGAATTAACACCAAGTCATTAAAATCTTTTGATCTTCCAGAGATGTGATGTTTCCTTTTAAAAGACGTAAAAATGTTTATTGCAATGAAAATTATTATACATAAGCTTATCCTAGCCTACAAAATAATTCTTTTTACGTTATATAGGAAACATTAAATTCCTATACCATCCTCCCATACTTTACCATCACTCTTCTTTTGGAAATCTATTTGAATTATGTAAATGAAAATGATTCGCAGCTCCAGAAAGAACTATCTTTTTTTATCTCTTATTAAGTTGAGTTGAATATAGAATTTAGGCCAAAGTCCAAGAACTGGGACCTATGAGGTCATTCAGCGATGAAATGGAAATTGACAGTAAAAGGTTAGAAAGGTGTAACAGGAGAAAAACGTCAAAGCAGTTGCACTACGAATCAAGTATTAGGAGAGGGTGGAAAGTAAGATGAAGAAAGAGAATATGAAAGAAGGCACAGTAAAAGGAACGAAACTAGGCTGCACCTAGGGGCAGAAGGCACGCTGCAAAGAACCTCAAGTAATGCCTACAGTGCACTGCATGAGGTGCACGGATGTCACTACCCCGCTACGGAGTTTATCTCTTATTAATATTAGAAGAATTTTTTTCAATGTCCTGTCTCCTGCAAAGCAATTAAGAAGGTCTGAATCAGCCAAATTCGTCTTGTCAGTCTCATCTCGCGCTAGAAAGGCTTTTCCTTCTTTCCTTCTCGTTTTTCCTCGTCTTCTCCAGCTTATTCTTCTTTTTTCTCCTTTGCCTTCTTTCTCTCTCTCTCTCTCTCTCTCTCACCGATCTTTAGGAGAGCAGAGCCCAAAAGGAGATGCTTTTTTATGCCAAGGTCAGTGGGACGGGAATCCTAATCCCCTTATTAAGTCCAGTCTCATATAAAGAGAGGGAGATAAGGAGAAGAGAAAATAGGGCCTAAACTAGAAGGAAAGAAGAAGTCGCCTCTTGAAAGACGGAAGATTATAGAAATTAGATAGAAAGGCCACCCACAGAGGAGTCATTCCAAGGGTACAGTCTGGAAGAAAAGACACTGAACGGACTGGGATTTTTTATTTTATTTATGTAGAAAGCATATTACAAAAGCTTCATATGTGTTGGTTATCTTTTCTGTAACAAAGGCGTACGAGCGCAAGCACTTACGCACAGATACACAGACACCGCCCCCCCCGCCCCCCACCCCACATATATATATTATATATATGTGTATATATATACATATATATATATAATATATATATATTATATATATATATATATATATATATGTGTGTGTGCGTGTGTGTGTGTGTGTGTGCCTTCCTCCGGTATAAGGACCAGACGATAAGCATTGTTTAATTCCACTGAACTAAAGACTACGTCAGCTGTGTTATGAAGAGGATATGCATCCAAGTAGGCGAATTTATTAATAGTCTCCGAATAATCGACAACCACACATCTCTAATTCCTTAATGAAGCACGCCAGGCGATGCTCTATTTTCAATTACACTTTCATCAAGGAGACGATCGAGTTCTATCCTTTTGAACTGCGCATCCGAACGGCATCTCCTTGATTTCACAGCAACTGGATGACAACCAGAAGAAAGATGAAGAATACTCTGAAGGGAGTGGGGGGATGGGATGTCATTGACAGCGTAGTTGAAGTAGATCATTCTAGCTTAGGCTGAGAGCCACCATATGACACCGTCCCACCTATAGCATGCATATTAAAAAAAAGGGGGTTCCAAAGGTGGCATTCGCACAAAGCCCAGGTAGCACAAGACATCGGACACGGGAATACCCCCGTAGGAAGGTAGTACCGTCAGTGGACCTCATGCAGTGCACTGTAGGCATTACCTGAAGTTTTTTGCAGCGTGCCTCCTGCCCCTAGTTGCAACCACTTATGTTCCTTTTACTGTAGCTCCTTTCACATTCTCTTTCTTTATCTTACTTTCCACCCTCTCCTAACACTTGAATTACAATGTAACTGCGAGGTTTTCCTCCTGCTACACCTTTCAAACCTTTTACTGTCAATTTTCATTTCAGCACAGAATGACCTCATAGGCCCCAGTACTTGGCATTTGGCCTAGATTTTATATTTAACTCAACTCGATACGGGAGCACTCACATTCATTGACTAAACACGACGTCAACATTGCAGGAGCCATTTATATACAACACAAAATCAGAAGAAGGCATTGAGATAGATCCTGAATAAAGCCAGGAGTACTCGAGCCACTCTTAAGGCGTCGGTGTGTGGCGGGAACGTGGCTTTCCATAGGTTTCCATTGTTTATAAGGTATGTCGAGCAAACGAGCGTCTGTGGCAAGCTACTGTGGCGAGTTGTCGCTGATCCCGCCACAGATTATCAACAACAATGGAAACCTATGGAAAGCCACATCCCCGCCACACACCGACGCCACTTTGTGGCGCTACAGAGTGGCTCGTGTGTTCCTGGCCTAAGGAGTCAGGGGCAATTTGCTATTTTTCAGAATGTTATCACTAATGAAATTTTCTGAACTCCCAGTGTCAATAAGGGCATTTAATTTAGTTCCGCGCATAAAAATAGGGAAAATGGAACGACTTTAGCGTCGGTGGAACAGAAGCGAGAGCAGCGTTGAACGGAGATGGCAGAAATAGGTTTTGGTTTACTCCAGCGGAAAAAATTAGAGGGAGTTTAAATATGTAAATATAAAATCAATATGAAATGACCAGGATCATATCATTAAACTTTGCATTTTTAAGTGAAAGGGTAGAGATGGAAAAAAATGCATTTTAAATATTTTAATAAATTTAAATTTAAATGGTTAGACATTCATGAATACAAATAATTTAAAATAAGATAAATTTCACTGTAGCAGCTGGTGGTGGAATGACGTAAACGAGTCCTCGAATGATTAAGAATGTCAAGCGAGGACGAAGAAATGCACTTTTGTACGAGAGATTAAGGTTCACAACTGCGAGGGCTTAACCTTCTTCCTTTCACTCATCCGCTAAAAAATACAAAGTAAAGGAGAATCAACCACGGGAAAAATCATAACAAAAGATACAACACTAATAAAAACGTAACTAAAATAAACCAACAAAAATCAACACGAATCAAAATATCAATTACTGCAATCGCATGACTAAAATCTACAATTTTCATATAAATCAATAAAATCTTGAAATCAACGAATCACCGAAAACAGCAATTAACTATTCACGAAAATCACCTTACGTAAATATTTACTTAAATCAACACTAAATCACAAAAGCTCTCAAATCATCAGTAAAACAAATAGCAAAATCAACGAGTAGTCAAATACTTAAGAAATAAAATTATAGACTGCATTGAAATCATAGGTTCAATCTAGCAAGAATTTAATAAATTAAGATACTTGAAACAATTTTCAAAACACTGGCATATAGAATATGTAACGCAAGAACAAGCATTAAAGCCCTTATGCTTACCCTGTTGCGATAACAGTTCTGGCGAGTGTGGAAAAAATCATTCAATAGACGATCATCGCTAAGCAGCGTCCGGATCCCATCCTCGATGAATTAGTGTGTAATTATGTCCATGATAGAGAAAAAATCCATAGCAATTAATCCAGCACTAAATACGGTAGTAATCCAGGACGGAGTCATAAATCCAGCGTGAGTGTATAAATCCTTAAATCCACTTTAAAAAATGAGAGAGAGAAAGAGAGCTGCTCCTCGTCACTCCCGTGTAAGGTTATGCTGAAGACTGCGTAACTGTGTGAAAAAACTTCACAAAGGCTTTAGCGGCAGGCAGATATAACTACTGTTAAGTAGTTACTATTTAAAAGCAAAGGGGCAATTAGCGACACTTCTGTATGCCAAATGTATAAATACTGAATTATTCAAATTAATAATTTGAAGTTTTTTCAATCTGCCCCCCGCGGATTTAAATTTAAATTTCTATACAAGACCAGATTGAGCTAGCTGCTTATTCTTCTCAGAACAAATCAAAGCAGCCCCCCGTTGAATTCTTGCAATATTTTCATTAGAAACATAAGAATCACTCTGAGGTACAAGATTTAAATCTAACTGATCAATATGAGAATCACTTAACCCATCACCTTTAACCAAAAGAATAACAGACGATATATCCCTAAAGACAACACTTTTATTACCCTTGACCAATTGTACTTGAACAGCCTCACCAAGAGAATTATAAATAACATCAAGAACTCTAGCTAAAGGGTAATTGGGAGCCTTAACCATTGAATCCTTTATCAAAACCATGTCACCTTTTGAGATTCTAACGTGCTCTCTAGGGTAATATTTATCTCTGTATTTAGTTGCCTGATCTTGCAATCCAAATAAAAATTCATTGTGATAACTATTACGCAATTTCTCTTTAATATGAATTAAACGCTGAAAGTCCTTACCCAAATCAGAAGAGTCATAATCATCAAGTTGACCTTCGTGATATATACATTCCATAACCTGTGTATCATATCCAAACTTCAAAAACTCTGGTGACAGCACCTGAAAATCATCATTCACATTCTGCTCCTCAATGCGCCAAGTTCAGAAATGGGTTTCTTATTAGCGTAACATATGCATTGTTTAATTACATGAGAAAATTCCAGAAAATCTAGAATATTATTATGGATTGCTCCCTGTATTAACTTTCTTACCAGACCAACTCCGGACTCTATGATACCTCCAATACCACGATTCAGAGAACCACGAGGATACTGTGAAAATTCAGTGACATCGACACCCCTCTGATTGAAGAATTCCTGCACCTCACTTGCTTTCAGACATTCCTCAATCCATGTGAATGCACCACCAAGATTTTAGCCAGAATCTGAAATACTTTGTTTAGGCAAACCATAGCTGTAAACATGATTTTGAAAAGCCAATAAAATCCTTTAGAATCAGCTGAAGTTACTACTTCAACATTAATCATGTTAGACCAAATACATTTAAAGATTACCCCATAGGTTTTAACTTTGTCACTTCCATACCTTGTGAAATATGGCCCAAAGTAATCAATGAAACATACAGAAAAAAACCTCTTTATGGGATTCACATTCCATTCTCTATAGTGCCCATTAGCATTAACTTTAACTGGTCTACTATTAAAACGTTTACAGTGGTAACATTCATTCACAACCTTCTTAACTGTTGAAAATCCCTTAAGCAGAAAAAATGCCGGTTTCAATTTATGTAACACATAGTAAGTACCTGAGTGATTAAACTTCAAGTGAGTGTCCATTATCAGTATTCTACCGAAATCACTATTATTACTAATGAGTATTGGAGTTCTCGACATCATACCTTTAGACATCTTTCCCATCTTACATTTTACTCTAAGAATACCATCAGAGTCACAAAATACATTCATTCTACTAACTAGCTCAGGAATAGACTTTTTTGCTCTCCGTTTTGAAGTGAAAAAATCATGTAAATCTGGAAAGCAATTCTGTTGATCAAGCTTTAGCAAATCATTACTGCATTTTTGGTAGCTGCATCTAATAAGGCAATTGACTGCTGGCTCTTAGAATTTATTCTTAATCTTATATTGTTTTATGAAAAGCTTAATTTTCATTAGTACTTTAACCGCTTTGTTAAGTGAAGAATACTTTGTTATATCAAACAACTGTACCAACTGACATATCTTCAACACTTGCCTATTTACAACCAGCTTGGGTATATCCACATCATTAATCATGCCTGGATTAGGAATTACAAGCCATTCCAGTAAACTTAAATCTTCCCATAACATCTCGGGTCCGGTCAAGTAACAAGAGTTTCTCAACTTTGAGAAAGATACTAATCTAGTAGTGAAATCTGCAGCATTTTCATTTGACCCTACATGAGCTAACTTCACCGAGTGTATAGACTTACAGAGGTCGACAATATTTGTGATTCTATTATTCACATATATCACTTCTCTTTTGAAGCTTTGTTCTCAAGTTCTCATAATCAGCTAGCCAACTTAAGGCAATCGTAGAATCTGAAAACAACATTATGTCATTAACTGCAATAGGCACAATACAAGAAGTGAGCATTTTATACAGCTCAAAAGCCCTTTGCAATGCATACTCTACTGCAGTGAGTTCGAGTACAGGCATAGTTCGCCCTTGCAGATTTTTATTCAGAATCTATTATGGGCAGATACGAAGGATACCAACTTTGAATCTCTCTCCCTGCAAGTAAATAACACATCCAATAAAGTTTTTACTCGCATCACTCATTACAATTATATCAAAAGTAGACTTTCTGCTACCCATATATCTTGGTATCTCTAGCCTTTCACCATTATTGAATTGTGAAGCTATGTTTCTCCATTCATTTAGCTGAGCACCATGAAGAATAGTATCCCATTTATTTACATAATCCGACTGTAATTGCCTGAGGAAAATCTTACATCTGTTTAAAAACAGCAAGTTAGCATTATTCAAATCAAATATACTCATTAACTGAACTCAAAATCTGCCTAGGAGTATCAGCTTCAACATTTAATTTTACACATGTGGCCTTTAGTACATCATTATATCTGTCCCAGCACATGCCAAGAATTTTAACCTCTTGTGGAGTCTCTGTGCCAACTTTACAGTCAATCTCATGCTGAAATTGAGAATAATTAGTAACATACTGCTGCAATGGAAATTTATGCTGCTCAAATATTGTACTGGCTTCCCTGTGAACCATTTCAACTTCATCTTCATCTGCGCAGCCAATCAGAAAATTATCAACATAACTGCCTTGGTAGATTCTTTTTTTCAATTCCTGAATTTCTTCAGAATCACCATCTGTCTCCAATATTAGCATATTATAAAGACTGCACTGCAACAGATATGGAGAAACAGACATCCCCAAATATTACTCGCTTTGGGCGATACACAACTGGTGTAAAATCTCTGGATTCAACATCCTTAAACCAATAAAAGAGAAATTTTGAGGAATTCTCATCATCAATGGCCAATCTGTGAAAGGCTTTTGAAATATCAAATCCAAGTACAAACTTGTCAAACCTCATCATGGTCAATGCATCACTTATTTTAAAATTCTTGTTGTAACCTGGGTGAATACTTGATTCAGACTAATGCCTTTACTACCATCAGGTTTCTTTCTGCAAGATTCGCCATGTAAATAACTCTCACTTTCGTAGTATCTCTTTCTTCTTTAATTACAGGACTGTGGCTAATGAAGAAATATTTTGGAAATTTCCTTTTATATTCTTCAAGATCTTCAACTTTCTCAATGATTCCCAAATCAATTTGTGACTGGAAAACTTCATCAACTCGCTTTAGAACATTACTGTTCATGTATTTCTTCTTCAGACTGCACAGAACCTTGAAAGCAAGTCTCTCATTTGATCCAAGATCATCTTTATATCTGGTCAACCAAGGAATTGGTACAACATAATATCTTTCAGAATCTCTGGAAATGTTGCGTAAAATAAAATCAGTCACTTCTTGCTCAGTTTCATTAGTAACACATTCAATAGAATTCTCTTCTTCCATATTTATGAATATTTTACAATTTTGATCCAACTGAGAATAATCCGCAACCTCTGCTATATCTGGCATGCTTTCAAAATTACATATTCCATCAAGTGTTGGCACTTCATAGTCAAATCCATCAGAATCAATCTCCATAGTGCCAATGTATGAAGTAGTAGATTCTATTTCTTCAGAAATCTTACTATTAGACATCAAAGATGTATCTACTACATCGGAAAGATTCTTTATCCAGTCAGAAATAGAACCAATCAATATTAGTTTATCATCAATTCTGTAAAAAGAAGTCAGTCTGTCTTTTTGACCTAGTACTCCACTCTCCATGCTCATCACACAATGCCAATCCTTTGCACCTATCAGTAGCTTTATATCATTAATGTCATGAATTCTGTTTACACCATTGAATTTATCATAAGCAACCTCTTTACCACTCTGCCTTAGCAGTTCTATTAATTTAGACATATGAGGAGCTTTCATCTGAATTTTAATCTTAGGAATACAAATGCAAGTAATTTCATAACTTACATCACCAATCTTAAAAGGAAAACTCACTGACTTGGTACAAATCTTTTGATTAGTATTAATCCCTTTGATAATCAAATGTATCTTAGGATCTACTACCTTTAAGTTCAAGAAATCTGCTAAACTTTCCTCAATAAAGGAATTCTGGCTACCTGAATCCAAAAGTGTATCCACTTTTACGCGATCATGTTCAGTTGTCACTGTTAGTAATGGTAATAAAGAATCAACAATATCCAAATGACTGGATGCTGTAACAGTTGATGGAATTTCATTAACACTCTCGACAACATTAACCACCTTTGTGGTAGTTTGTTTACTATTACTAGAATCTGTTGGCTTTGAGCTACACAAAAAACTCCAGTGTTTACCCTTTTTGCATTTGAAGCATACACCTGATGTTTGAAATCTGCACACATTACTATTATGACCTGCTTTTAAGCATTTAAAGCACTTGTGCAATTCTTTCAATCGCTTTATTTTATCAGATACTTCCAAATACTTTGTACAACTGGCAATTTTGTGATCTTTAGCATTACAAAGCATACACGTACTCCTTGTTAAACTAGTATTCAAACTAGTAGCCAATACTGCGGTCTTACATGGACTTCCTTTACTAGTGTTTAATTGAGCGTTATATCTGCTGCAAGCTTCCCCAAAAATTACCAGTGACATCATCTAAAGTAGGATGAGACTTATTTGTGATCGCAACTATGATATCTTGAAATTTAGTAGGCAGTGAAGACCACACAAAATAAAGCATAACAGTGTCCAAATCAATAGCATTATCTTTCACTGCATCAATCAGCTTCTTAATATGAGCATAAAAAATATATGGATCATCCTTGCCCCAAACAAACCTCAAGTCAGTTAACTCTTTAATGAGGACAAACTTCTGAGGCATTTCATCAGCAAATGCTGCGATCAAAATTTGTTTATAGCCTGACCAAAAGTTTGCTGGGACACATTTATGGAACTAATCATAGCCTTTGCTCTACTATGACATTGCTGCTCAAGTAAATTATACCTCTCGACTTCATTTAAATTATACGGAGCAGTCAAGTGTTCAAAAACTTCAAAGAATCGCTTGCATGTAAATTTATCTTCCTTAGAATCTGCATAATACTGAGGCAAATTCAACTTGGGCAAATCAATTCTAGTTCTGCAAGGAGTTTTATTATCAATCTGTAAGGAGAGATTATCAAGTCTAGACTGCATTTTGTTTGACAGTAATTTAATTTTACGATAATATTCCTCACATTCAGAATCCTGCCTATCCAAATCCTCCTGCGGAACTAAGGAGTCCAGTCTAACTTTACTCAAAATCAAATCATCTAAGCTCTGCAATCTTTGACTGTACTCACTCAGAAAACTCAACTCTGTTTGCAATTCAGCTTTATCCAAAGAATCAACAGCATTACACAATTTAGTATACAATACACTAACCTTACGGCGTATGGTAGTACGTTCACGCTTTTCCGATTCCGCCATCTTTAACTAATAGACAACACACCACACAAATCAACTTTCAAATAAAAAAACTAACACGTATAACGCGAGAGGAGGGGGACCCGGACACCGCCCAACTAGACACGACCAACATTCCACACCAGTGCTTAAAAATATTAATCCAAAAGTTCGAAGGACCAAGCGGAAAAAATTAGAGGGAGTTTAAATATGTAAATATAAAATCAATATGAAATGACCAGGATCATATCATTAAACTTTGCATTTTTAAGTGAAAGGGTAGAGATGGAAAAAATGCATTTTAAATATTTAATAAATTTAAATTTAAATGGTTAGACATTCATGAATACAAATAATTTAAAATAAGATAAATTTCACTGTAGCAGCTGGTGGTGGAATGACGTAAACGAGTCCTCGAATGATTAAGAATGTCAAGCGAGGACGAAGAAATGCACTTTTGTACGAGAGATTAAGGTTCACAACTGCGAGGGCTTAACCTTCTTCCTTTCACTCATCCGCTAAAAAATACAAAGTAAAGGAGAATCAACCACGGGAAAAATCATAACAAAAGATACAACACTAATAAAAAGTAACTAAAATAAACCAACAAAAATCAACACGAATCAAAATATCAATTACTGCAATCGCATGACTAAAATCTACAATTTTCATATAAATCAATAAAATCTTGAAATCAACGAATCACCGAAAACAGCAATTAACTATACACGAAAATCACCTTACGTAAATATTTACTTAAATCAACACTAAATCACAAAAGCTCTCAAATCATCAGTAAAACAAATAGCAAAATCAACGAGTAGTCAAATACTTAAGAAATAAAATTATAGACTGCATTGAAATCATAGGTTCAATCTAGCAAGAAATTTAATAAATTAAGATACTTGAACAATTTTCAAAACACTGGCATATAGAATATGTAACGCAAGAACAAGCATTAAAGCCCCTTATGCTTACCCTGTTGCGATAACAGTTCTGGCGAGTGTGGAAAAAATCATTCAATAGACGATCATCGCTAAGCAGCGTCCGGATCCCATCCTCGATGAATTAGTGTGTAATTATGTCCATGATAGAGAAAAAATCCATAGCAATTAATCCAGCACTAAATACGGTAGTAATCCAGGACGGAGTCATAAATCCAGCGTGAGTGTATAAATCCTTAAATCCACTTTAAAAAATGAGAGAGAGAAAGAGAGCTGCTCCTCGTCACTCCCGTGTAAGGTTATGCTGAAGACTGCGTAACTGTGTGAAAAAACTTCACAAAGGCTTTAGCGGCAGGCAGATATAACTACTGTTAAGTAGTTACTATTTAAAAGCAAAGGGGCAATTAGCGACACTTCTGTATGCCAAATGTATAAATACTGAATTATTCAAATTAATAATTTGAAGTTTTTTCAATACTCCAGCAGACTTTAGAAAAGCGTCCAAGTTGATTGGATTTTCGACAAATCACTTCCAGGGCACTTCTGTCTAGGATGACGCCTCTTGTTTCCACAAAAGAAACTTTTCTCTCGTATAACCAACGCAACCAAATCATCTGCAGCGTTTGACCTCTATCTCAAGTTTCTCTCTAACAGGAAAGCATTCCAATATATCTTGGTATCATCTTGTTTGTCTCTCACGAATAAAAAACCATCGATTTTAAGCATAGGCTTGCCTTTTCACTTAAAATGTATTCGGCCATCTTTGAAGGGCTGCAATATTCTGAGGAAATGAAGTTCTTGGTAATGGCTGGATGCCTTCGACAATGTTT
>NC_087210.1:56282635-56286157 GCF_015104395.2 Macrobrachium nipponense
GGCCTCAGTAACACCTACATAGGTCGCGTCACTACCACTCTACGTAGGCGATGACAAGCCCATCGCATCAAAGGGGCAATATTTGAACACTAACGTAGATAACCACGACCGTAAACCCACACTGGAAGATTTATTTCAAAGCACAGTGATGGTGAATAGAGAAACCCAGTTCCACCTACTGCAAATAGCAGAAGCAGTGAGTCTCAATTAACAACGGCCTGTATTAAACAAACAGAGGAACACGGACCTCAACCTCCCTTCTTCAAGGAAACCAAACGCAGGATATTCGTGAGGATGCGAAGAGAGACGCTATAGTAGATTCACATCAACCATGCATTTGATGGTCTAGGCCAGTCCCTTACGACGCTCCTGATTGGCTGTTTGATAAGCCAGTTACAGGGCAGGAGACTCAGTCTCTCGAGAGAGTTCACATGGGTAGGATCTATGTTCCACCTCTCCTGAGGTATACGTCTTTCAGGACAGGTAGAACATACATCGTGTTTATGTGAACTCTCGAGAGAGACTGAGTTTCCAGCCTGTGATTGGCTTATCAACAGCCAATCAGGAGCGTCGTAAGGTACTTGCCTAGACATCAAATGCACGGTTGATGTGAATCTACTACAGCAGTATAGTACAACACCTCTGAAATGCAGACAACTAAGCAAACTGAGACTATAGGCCAGAGACGGGAATCACGCCCTTGCCCACGCCCTTTGCTGCAAGTTGCGGCATAGAATGCGTCCTACGGTGCACCAGGAATACCCTTGCGGCCCCCGCAGACCACCAGCGAGACAATGAGACCCCCCGACCAATAGAAATTCAGCACACCAACGGCGTCATGTTTAAATTTTGAGGCGTAGCCACAAAGTCCCCGTGTATGTCAATTTGTCATTTATTCCTGAAGCCGTAGCCGATGAGCGAGGAAACGGTCGGTCGACTAGAAAAAGTAATTGGAAAGAAACGTGTTAATTTTTCCTTATGACTGAGAGGCTTGACTGATGAGAAAAAGAAGTTCATACTCAGTTAGTCTTGAAAAAAAAATAGATTACATGAGCGAGAAAATATGCCCAAAAAGCATACATACTTATAAAAATGCATGGTGTGTGTGTGTGTGTGTCACATTAAAAATTGCACGTGCATTAGTGTGGGAGGAAGCAAGATCCGTGGTATCTGTATGCAAAACTGATGTCGGGGAAATTTCACATAAAATTTGCATATTCAAACAAGATTCTAAAGTCAGAGAATCCCATCACGCCTGGGGAAAAAATCCTGCCGGAAACAAACGTAAAAGAGAAAGAGTAACAAAACTTAAATACTGCCAAGTAAAACTGACCTAAATGATCGATTCTGAGTAACTATACTACAACAATAGTTAAGTTTAAAATCATTATAAAAATCAATACAGAAATACTACTGAACAAGGAATCCCTTCAATATTAGCACGCTCTTCAAAGCATGTCCTAACAATATAAGGATAGGTTAAGAACAGGAAGGCTAAATAACAGATTGAGAGACATCCAAAACTACAAGGAAATAAATATTAAAGAAATGCAAACAAAGTGAAAACAAAGAAAATAAGAAAGCACATATTTACTGTCTACATACCTTGCGTCACTACATTTAAAGTAGACTGGTGTCGGGAACCAGACGAACAAACAAACCGTCAGAGGTGAAATCAGTGACCCAGTTTCTTGGACCTTCTTTGCGAAGCTTTCTGGTTTTTGGTCAACTTTTGTCCAAATTTCTCTCAGGCCCTGATCGTCTTTGGTCCATAATACTCTTCGTCCATTCCTGTGTTTTGCTTAGTATTATAGCATGCCAGAATTTGGATTTTTATCTAAAGTACCATCTCTGCGTCTAGTCTCTTGAAATTTGTTCCAGACAATTACTTCGAAATATGTTTTTAATTGGAATTGTTTTTAACTGTAATAGAACTACTGCCCTGTTCGTAAAAACTATTTTGAATAAAGATGCAATTTAAGGTTTCAATGAATGTCAGTAATGTCAAGTCTATCATTTGTGCAGAACTTATTGCTAGAGTAAGAAATTTTAAACCGTGAAAGATTCAAGAAAAGCTGTAAAGAGCTGAGGAATTTATTATCCATTTTTATAAAAGAGAAAGAGAGGGCCACCCATGAGGGAGGAGGTCCACAGGCAGAAAAAAGGGCGGTCATCTTCGTTTTTCTTTTCTGGGAAAAGTTTGATCACTTTCCGGGTGTGAGAAGAGGCCAAGAATTTCCCTCTGCTCAGATTCCGAAAAAGGATGCCGGGGTTGGGGGGGGGAATGTTTTTCTTCTTCTTTTCTTCTCGCTCTTTCCTATTTACCCCTCTCTTGTTTCTTCCTTTTTCTTTCTCTCCTCTCTCTCGTCGTAAAATAAAATCCTCGTCTTTTGGTTCCTCCCTCCCTCTAAGCATCGGTATATTGGGGATCTGTCTGTTGCTATCCTTATTGTAACCTCTCTCTCTCTCTCTCTCTCTCTCGCATAATCTAGGATGAAGGATGCATCACAGGATCGATGAGGGGTCGCAGAGAGAATTCAGGGCCATTCGTGCTGCCAAGGGAAGGACGTTTGGCAGGATAAGGTTGCAGGAGGTCTCGAAGGTCAAGTCCTTCGAAAGGGAATGGAAAGAGAGAATTGCCTCAGTGGAAAAGGGTAATATGAAACGTTACTACTTTTTCTACTACTACTACTACTAGAATATATATATATATATATATATATATATATATATAATATATATATATATCTATATATATATATATATATCTATATATATAACACCATCCTCCATATACTCCATGGACGAGCGAGATGTATAAATTGGGAGAGGGTTGCAAATTGCTCACACTATTTAGGTAACAGCAGCTTAATGGCAAAATGAAATGCTGGAGGAACTACCAGCCTCGCGAATTCTTCATATGAAGAGGAGGAGGAGGAGGAGGAGAGAGAGAGAGAGGGAGAGAGAGAGATATGAAAACTAGAGTATTAGTGTTAAGAGAATCAGAAGCCCTTTTGATCATTAGTAAGCAAACAAAATCCACAGAATCTGCGCATCACAGTCCCTGTCTTTGTTTTTCTTTCCTTCCTCATTAAAGGGAACTTTGATTACGAAGAAGAAGAAGAAGAGAAGGTTCCTTTCAACGAAATTCAGTCATCAATCGCGTCGTGACAATTAGTGTAAAAGATAGGGCAGTTTTGAGTGATTCGAGTTCCCTTTGATGTGATAAAGGAATCCAAATAAAAGAAAAAGGGGCTTCTTAGAAATAGATCCTTCAGAAAAATTAAACCCTACTGTATCAAACGACTCTCTTTTACGTCGGGCTTAATTCGGAAAAGACTCCTTTGCTTTGCAGATGTCCTACTTTCATTTACATCGAAGAGCTGATTAATGCTGAGGCTTTACTCAGGATGGATCCACCTGAGAAAATGTCTGAAATAAAAGGTTCTTGAACTTTATGATACTGAAACTAAGTCTGATAGTAAAGGTATAAGATATAAAAACTGAAGCCAAAATCCGTCA
>NC_087210.1:56286657-56307323 GCF_015104395.2 Macrobrachium nipponense
TATTTGGCGACCCTGTGCCAGGTAAAGTAGCTAATTACAACTAGAAGCAATATTGGCGTTACCCTGGCCAGGTAAGTATGCTTCTAATTACAACTAGAAGCAATATTTTGGCGTACCCTGTGCCGGGGTAAGTATGTTTCTTTTTAAATTAAACTAGAAAGCAATCTAATTTGGAGGTAACCCTGTGCCAAGTAAGTATGCCTCTTTAATTACCAATTGAAAGCAATCTATTTGGTGCGGTAACCCTTTGTGCCAGGTTTTTTTTAAGTATTCTTTTTAATACAAACTAAGAAGCAATGTATTTGGCGTACCCTGTGCCAGGTAAGTATGCTTCTAATTACAATTGGAAGCAATGTATTTTGGCTACCCTGTGCCAGGTAAGTATGCTTTTAATTACAAACTTAGCAATGTATTTGCGACCCTGTGCAAGGGTAAGTATGCTTAATTACAAATAGAAGCAAATGGTATTTGGCGTAACCCTGTGCCAGGTAAGTATGCTTTTCTTTAATACAACCCTAGAAGAAATGTTTATTGGCGTACCCGGACCAGGTAAGTATGCTTAATTAACAAAACTAGAAGCCAATCTAATTTGCTGTATGTTTGCAGAGTTAAAGGGTTATGCTTCTTAATTACAAACTAAAGAAGCAATGTATTTGGCGTACCCTGCCAGGTAAAGTAGTTCTAATTACAACGGAAAGCAATGTAATTTGGCCGTACCCTGTGCGGGGTTAAGTAGGCTTAATTAATTACAACTAGAAGCAATGTATTTGGCGTACCCGGTGCTAAGTAAGTATGCTTCTAATTACAACTATAAGCAATGTATTTGGCGTACCCTGTGCCAGGGTAAGTATGCTTCTAATTACAACTAGAAGCAAACTATTTGGTGTACCCTGTCGCAGGTAAGTACTCTATTTTCAACGAGAAGCAAAGTATTGGCATACTGTGCAGGTAAGTATGCTATATTACAAATAGAAGCAATGATTTGGCGTACCCACTGGTGAGCAGGTAATGTATGCTTTTTAATTTCCAAACTAGAACGCAATGTATTTGGTGGCAGTACCCCTGCTGCCCAGGATAAGTTATGCTTTTAATTCCAAAAGAAGCAATTATGTGTGTAACCTGTGCCAAGGTAAGTATTGCTTTTAATTCCAACTAGAAGCAATGTATTGGTGTACCCTGTTGCCAGGTAAGTATTGCTTTTTAATTCCAACTAGAAGCAATGCATTTGGTGTACCCTCGGTGCCAGGTTAAGTATGTTTTACTTCTAAATTACAAACTTAGAAGCAATGTATTTCATGGACGTACCCTGTGCCAGGTCAAAGGTAATGGTATGCTTTCTAACTTACACCTAGAAGCAATGTATTCGGCGTACCCTGTGCCAGGTAAGTAGGCTTTTAATTTCAACTAGAAGCAATGTATTTGGTTTTTACCCTGTGCCAGGTAAAGTATGCTTCTAATTACACCTAGAGCATGTATTTGGCGTACCCGTGCCAGGTAATTATGCTTCTATTTACAACTAGAAGCAATGTATTTGGCGTACCCTGTGCCAGGTAAGTATGCTTCTAATTACACCTAGAAGCAATGTATTTGGCGTACCCTGTGCCAGGTAAGTATGCTTTTAATTTCAACTAGAAGCAATGTATTTGGTTTACCCTGTGCCAGGTAAGTATGCTTTTAATTCCAACTAGAAGCAAAGTATTTAGCGTACCCTGTGCCAGGTAAGTATGCTTTTAATTCCAACTAGAAGCAATGTATTTGGTTTACCCTGTGCCAGGTAAGTATGCTTCTAATTACAACTAAAGGCAATCTATTTGGCGTACCCTGTGCCAGGAAAGTAAGCTTCTAATTACAACTAGAAGCAATGTATTTGGTGTACCCTGTGCCAGGTAAGTATGCTTCTAATTACAACTCGAAGAAATGTATTTGATGTACCCTGTGCCAGGTAAGTATGCTTCTAATTACGACTAGAAGCAATGTATTTGGTGTACCCTGGCAAGGTAAGTATGCTTCTAATTACAACTAGAAGCTATGTATTTGGTGTACCCTGTGCCAGGTAAGTATGCTTCTAATTACAACTAAAGGCAATCTATTTGGCGCACCCTGTGCCAGATAAGTATGCTTCTAATTACAACTAGAAGCAATGTATTTGGTGTACCCTGTGCCAGGTAAGTATGCTTCTAATTACAACTAAAAGCAATGTATTTGGTGTACCCTGTGCCAGGTAAGTATGCCTCTAATTACAACTTGAAGCAATGTATTTGGAGTACCCTGTGCCAGGTAAGTATGCTTCTAATTACAAATAAGGCAATCTGATTGGTGTACCCTGTGCCAGGTAAGTATGCTTCTAATTACAACTAGAAGCAATGTATTTGGTGTACCCTGTGCCAGGTAAGTATGCTTCTAATTACAACTAGAAGCAATGTATTTGGTGTAACCTGTGCCAGGTAAGTATGCTTCTAATTACAAATAAGGCAATCAATTTGGTGTACCCTGTGCCAGGTAAGTATGCTTCTAATTACAACTAGAAGCAATGTATTTGGTGTACCCTGTGCCAGGTAAGTATGCTTCTAATTACAACTAGAAGCAATGTATTTGGTGTACCCTGTGCCAGGTAAGTATGCTTCTAATTACAAATAAGGCAATCTATCTGGTGTACCCTGTGCCAAGTAAGTATGCTTCTAACTACAACTAGAAGCAATGTATTTGGTGCATCCTGTGCCAGGTAAGTATGCTTCTAATTACAACTAAAGCAATGTATTTGGCGTACTCTGTGCCAGGTAAGTATGCTTCTAATTACAACTAAAGCAATGTATTTGGCGTACCCTGTGCCAGGTAAGTATGCTTCTAATTACAACTAAAGCAATGTATTTGGCATACCCTGTGCCAGGTAAGTATGCTTCTAATTACAACTGAAAGCAATCTATTTGGAGTACCCTGTGCCGGGTAAGTATGCTTCTAATTACAACTGAAAGCAATGTATTTGGCGTACCCTGTGCCAGGTAAGTATGCTTCTAATTACAACTAGAAGCAATCTATTTGGCGTACCCTGTGCCAGGTAAGTATGCTTCTAATTACAACTGAAAGCAATCTATTTGGCGTACCCTGTGCCAGGTAAGTATGCTTCTAATTACAACAGAAAGCAATGTATTTGGCGTACCCTGTGCCAGGAAAGTATGCTTCTAATTACAACTAGAAGCAATGTATTTGGTGTACCCTGTGCCAGGTAAGTATGCTTCTAATTACAACTAGAAGCAATCTTTTATGGTGTAACCCTGGTTGCCAGGTAAGGTTATGCTTTCTAATTACAAATAAGGCGTCAATTTTGTTGGTTTACCCTGATGCCAGGTAAGTATGCTTCTAATTACAACTAAAGAAGCAATGATTTATTTGTTGTACCCTGTGCCAGGTAAGTATGCTTTCCTAAATTACAACTTGAGAAGCAATGTATTTGGTTGTACCCTGGTGCCAGGTCGTATGCGTTCTAATTACAACTAAATAAGCAATGGTATTTGGTTTACCCTGTGCCAGGTTAAAGTAATGCTTTCTAATTACAAATAACGGCAATCTATCGTGGTGTACCCTGTGCCAGGTGTAAGTATGCTTCTAACTACAACTAGAAGCAATGTATTTTGGTGCATCCTGTTGCCAAGGTAACGTATGCTTCTAAATTACAACTAAAGCAATGTATTTGGCGTACTTTCTTATGGCCAGGTAAGTCATGCTTCTAATTAAACTAAAGAAAATGTATTTGGGTACCTGTGCCAGGTAACGTATGCCCTTCTAATTACAACTAAAGCCAAATGTATTTGGCAACCCTGGCCAGGTAAGTATGCCCTTCTAATTACAAACTGGAAAGCCAATCTATGGCGTAACCCTGTGCCGGGTAAGTATGCTTCTAATTTACAACTGAAAGCAATGTATTTGGGCACACTGGCCAGGTAAGTATACTTCTAATTACAACTAGAAACAATCTATTTGGCTACCCTGTGCCAGGTAGTATGCTTCTAATTCACAACTAGAAGCGGGATCTATTTGGCGTACCCGCCTGTGCCAGGTAAGTATGCTTCTAATTACAACTAGAAAGCAATGGTATTTGGCGGTACCCGCACATGTGCCAGGTAAGTATGCTTCTAATTACAACTAGAAGCAATGTATTTGGCACGTACCCTGCCAGGTAAGTATGCTTCTAATTCAACTAGAAGCAATGTATTTGGCGTACCTGTGCCAGATAAGAATTCTTCTAATTACAACTAGAAGGCAAGGTATTTTGGCGTACATGTGCCAAGTAAGTACGCTTTCTTAAAAATTCGAAGGCAATCTATTTGGCGTACCCTTTGCCAGGTAAGTATGCTTCTAATTACAACTAGAAGCAATGTATTTGGCGTACACTGTGCCAGGTAAGTATGCTTTTAATTCCAACTAGAAGCAATGTATTTGGTTTACCCTGTGCCAGATAAGTATGCTTTTAATTCCAACTAGAAGCAATGTATTTGGTGTACCCTGTGCCAGGTAAGTATGCTTTTAATTCCAACTAGAAGCAATGTATTGGGTGTACCCTGTGCCAGGTAAGTATGCTTTTAATTCCAACTAGAAGCAATGTATTTGGTGTACCCTGTGCCAGGTAAGTATGCTTCTAATTACAACTAGAAGCAATGTATTTGGCGTACCCTGTGCCAGGTAAGTATGCTTCTAATTACACCTAGAAGCAATGTATTCGGCGTACCCTGTGCCAGGTAAGTATGCTTTTAATTTCAACTAGAAGCAATGTATTTGGTTTACCCTGTGCCAGGTAAGTATGCTTCTAATTACACCTAGAAGCAATGTATTTGGCGTACCCTGTGCCAGGTAATTATGCTTCTATTTACAACTAGAAGCAATGTATTTGGCGTACCCTGTGCCAGGTAAGTATGCTTCTAATTACACCTAGAAGCAATGTATTTGGCGTACCCTGTGCCAGGTAAGTATGCTTTTAATTTCAACTAGAAGCAATGTATTTGGTTTACCCTGTGCCAGGTAAGTATGCTTTTAATTCCAACTAGAAGCAAAGTATTTAGCGTACCCTGTGCCAGGTAAGTATGCTTTTAATTCCAACTAGAAGCAATGTATTTGGTTTACCCTGTGCCAGGTAAGTATGCTTTTAATTCCAACTAGAAGCAATGTATTTGGCGTACCCTGTGCCAGGTAAGTATGCTTTTAATTCCAACTAGAAGCAATGTATTTGGCGTACCCTGTGCCAGGTAAGTATGCTTTTAATTCCAACTAGAAGCAATGTATTTGGTTTACCGTGTGCCAGGTAAGTATGCTTTTAATTCCAACTAGAAGCAATGTATTTGGTGCACCCGGTGCCAGGTAAGTATGCTTTTAATTCCAACTAGAAGCAATGTATTTGGCGTACCCTGTGCCAGGTAAGTATGCTTTTAATTCCAACTAGAAGCAATGTATTTGGTTTACCCTGTGCCAGGTAAGTATGCTTTTAATTCCAACTAGAAGCAATGTATTTGGCGTACCCTGTGCCAGGTAAGTATGCTTTTAATTCCAACTAGAAGCAATGTATTTGGTTCACCCTGTGCCAGGTAAGTATGCTTTTAATTCCAACTAGAAGCAATGTATTTGGTTCACCCTGTGCCAGGTAAGTATGCTTTTAATTCCAACTAGAAGCAATGTATTTGGTGCACCCTGTGCCAGGTAAGTATGCTTTTAATTCCAACTAGAAGCAATGTATTTGGTGCACCCTGTGCCAGGTAAGTATGCTTTTAATTCCAACTAGAAGCAATGTATTTGGTTTACCATGTGCCAGGTAAGTATGCTTTTAATTCCAACTAGAAGCAATGTATTTGGTTTACCCCGTGCCAGGTAAGTATGCTTTTAATTCCAACTAGAAGCAATGTATTTGGTGTATCCTGTGTCAGGTAAGAATGCTTCTAATTACAACTAGAAGCAATGTATTTGGCGTACCCTATGCCAGGTAAGTATGCTTCTAATTACAACTGGAAGCAATGTATTTGGTGTATCCTGTGTCAGGTAAGAATGTTTCTAATTACAACTAGAAGCAATCTATTTGGTGTATCCTGTGTCAGGTAAGAATGAATCTAATTACAACTAGAAGCAATGTATTTGATGTACCCTGTGCTAGGTAAGTATGCTTCTAATTACGACTAGAAGCAATGTATTTGGCGTATCCTGTGCCAGGTAAGTATGCTTCTAATTACAACTATAAGCAATGTATTTGGCGTCTCTTGTGCCTGTAAGGTATGCTTCTAATTACAACTAGAAGCAATGTATTTGGCGTACCCTGTGCCAGGTAAGTATGCTTCTAATTACAACTATAAGCAATGTATTTGGCGTACCCTGTGCCAGGTAAGTAAGCTTCTAATTACAACTAGAAGAAATGTATTTGATGTACCCTGTGCCAGGTAAGAATGCTTCTAATTACAACTAGAAGCAATGTATTTGGCGTACCCTGTGCCAGGTAAGTATGCTTCTAATTACAACTATAAGCAATGTATTTGGCGTACCCTTTGCCAGGTAAGTATGCTTCTAATTACAACTAGAAGCAATATATTTGGCGTACCCTGTGCCAGGTAAGTATGCTTCTAATTACAAGTATAAGCAATGTATTTGGCGTAACCTGTGCCAGGTAAGTATGCTTCTAATTACAACTAGAAGAAATGTATTTGATGTACCCTGTGCCAGGTAAGAATGCTTCTAATTACAACTAGAAGCAATGTATTTGGCGTACCCTGTGCCAGGTAAGTATGCTTCTAATGACAACTATAAGCAATGTATTTGGCCTACCCTGTGCCAGGTAAGTATGCTTCTAATTATAAATAGAAGCAATCTATTTGGCGTACCCTGTGCCAGGTAAGTATGCTTCTAATTACATCTAGAAGCAATGTATTTGGCGTACCCTGTGCCAGGTAAGTATGCTTCTAATTACATCTAGAAGCAATGTATTTGGCGTACCCTGTGCCAGGTAAGTATGCTTTTAATTCCAACTAGAAGCAATGTATTTCGCGTACCCTCCCGTGCCAGGGTAAGTAATGCTTTTAATTACAACTATAATCAATTGTATTTGGTTTCCCCTGTGCCAGGTAAGTTGCTTTTAATTCCAACTAGAAGGCATGTACTTTGGTTTCTACCCTGTGGCCAGGTAAGTATGCTTTTAATTCCAACTAGAAACAATGTAATTTGGTTTAAACCCTGTGCCAAGGTAAGTATGCTTTTGGTTTTCCCAAATAGAAGCCCATGTTATTTGGTTTACCCCTGGCTAGGTAAGTATGTGCTTTCTAATTTCCCAACTAGAAGCAATGTATTTTGGTTTACCCTGTGCCAGTTAAGTATGCTTTTAATTCCAACTAGGAAGCCATGTAACTTGGAATCCCTGTGCCAGGTAGTAGCTTTTCAATTCCAACTAGAAGCAATGTTTATTTTGGTTTACCCACACCTGTGCCAGGTAAGGTTAATGTGCTTCTAATTACAACTCTAAGGCATTGTATTTGGTTTAACACCTGTGTCGGTAATTAATGCCTATCTAATTCCAACTAGAAGCAAATGTATTTGGTTTACCCGTTGCCGTAAGGTAATTGCTTCTATCCAACTAGACGCAATGTATTTGGTTTGACCCTTTGTTCCAGGTTAAGTAGGCTTTTAATTTCCAATTAAACTAAAGCAAATGTACTTGGAATACCTGTGCCAGGTAAGTATGCTTCTTAATTCCAACTAGAAGGCCAAGGTATTTGGTTTACCCCTTTTGGCCAGGTAAGTTATGCTTCTAATTATAATAGAAGCATTGTATTTGGTTTACCCGCTTGGTGTCATGGTAAGTATGCTTTCTAATTCCAACTAGAAGCAATGGTATTTGGGGTTTTAACCCTGTGCCAGGTAAGTATGCTTCTAATTTTCCAATTTCCAACTAAGAAGCAAATGTTCATTTGGTTTACCCTGACCCCACGAAAACCCGGTTTACGACCCCTGTGCCAGGTAAGTAGATGTGGCTTTTTGTTTTAATTCCTAATTTAATTTAATTAATAAACTAATAATTAATATTATTTAAATTCCCAAGTTATTAGCGCAATGTACCTTGGAATACCCCTTTGCCAGGTTAAGTATGCTTCTAATTCCCACTTCCAACTAGAAAGCAATGTAGTTGGTGTATCCTGGGTGTCAGGGTAAGTATGGGCTTTTAATTTATCCAACTTAGAAGCAATGGTATATGGTGTATCCTTGTGTCAGGTAAGAATGCTTCAAATTAACCAACCTAGAAGCAATGTATTTGGTTTTACCCTGGTGACCAGGTAAGTATGCTTTTAAAATTCCAACTAAAAAGCAATGTATTTGGCGTACCCTGTGCCATGTAATAATTCTTCTATTTACCACCGGAAGAAGCAATGTATTTTGTTTACCCTGCCAGGTAAGTATGCTTTTAATTCAACTAGAAGCAATGTTATTTTGGCGTACCCTTGTTGGCCATGGGAAGGGTAATGCTTTTATTTCCAACTTAAGAAGGGCAATTAATTTCCGTACCCTGTGCCAGGTAAGTATGCTTTTTAAATTCCAACTAAAGAAAGCAATGTATTTGGCGTACCCTGTGCCGGTAGAATGCTTTTTATCCAACCTAAAGATCACTGGTTATTTGTTTACCCTGTGTCCAGGTAAGTATCAATTCTATTAACAATTGAAGCCACTGTATTGGTGATTTATCTGTGCCAGGTAAGAATGCTTTCTAATTACAACTAGAATGTATTTGGTGTATCCTTGTGCGTATAATGCCCTTCTAATTTGCAACTAAAGAAGGAATGATTTGGCGTTTCCCTGTGCCAGGTAAGTATGCTTCTTTAATTACTTAAGCATGTTTAGTGTATCCTGTGTCAGGTAAGAATGCTTCTAATTACAACTAGAAGGAATGTATTTGGCGTACCCTGTGCCAGGTAAGTATGCTTAAAATTACAACTAGAAGCAATGTATTTGGCGTACCCTGTTCCAGGTAAGTATGCTTCTAATCACAACTAAAAGCAAACTATTTGGAATACCCTGTGCCAGGTAAGTATGCTTCTAATTATAACTAAATGCAATCTCTTTGGCGTACCCTGTGCCATGTAAGTATGCTTCTAATTACAACTAAAGGCAATCTATTTGGAGTACTCTGTGCCAGGTAAGTATGCTTCTATTTACAACTAGAAGCAATGTATTTGGAATACCTGTGCCAGGTAAGTATGCTTCTAATTACAACTAAAGGTAATCTATTTGGAATACCCTGTGCCAGGTAAATATTATTCGAATTACAACTACAAACAATCTACTTGGTGTACCCTATACCAGGTAGATATTATTCTAAATACAACCACAAACAATCTATTTGTCATACCCTGTGCCAGGTAAGTGTTATTCGAATTACAACTACAAACAATCTATTTAGTGTACCCTGTGTCAAGTATTATTCTAATTATACAATCACTAGCAAACATTTACGTGTACCCTGTGTCAAGTAAGTCGTATCCTTCGAAAATAAGCCAGAAACTCGTCTGTTTTACCTAGTCTGGTGGACATTGCTTCTTCAAAACTAAGATCTGACTTAAGAGTAAAATTCTAAGATGGTAATAATACTAACATGGATGGTAATACATAAATAAATAAGCAAATAAACTATATCTGATTATTTATTTAACTCGTTTTATTTATCTATTTATTATTATAATTATTCTTGCACACCTCTACACAATAAATCAGACTTCGTGAGCTAGATCATTCTAAACGTATATATCTGCCCTAGACCGATGCCTGTTTATTTCGATGTATTTTGGACAATGTTCATGTTTGCCCCTTGACGAAGCTTTTCCAACTGGCTAAAAATTAAATCTTAAACTCTGTTCAAGTTTGTTTCGCCACATTTAACTCAATTCTGAGCGAATTTTCTTGCTTCTAGTTAGCATAAACGAATATCTAGATACCTGACTTATATGAGACAAGCGAATTTTTCGTTATGCGACGTGTTTTTAAGTCTAAATATGACTAGAATACGACTCGTTGTGATTATGACAAATTATTTTTTTCTTTAACAGATTATGTTGGCGGCATGTTTACTGAGTACAAAAATTAAGTTATTCAATCGCCATATTCACGATATTTATCTTTTATTTATTTTTTATCGACGTGAAAACAACAGCAAAATGTGTTCTTTCAAGCCCAGTAGTTTTGATTAAAAAGATTTTCTCTCAATTTTACCTACGGTTGTGTTTGATGGCATAAGTTTACGGGAGTTTTATCCTTGTTGTCGATGCACGATAAAAGTCATTGGCAGCCTCAACAGTTTTCTCAGCTTCAGCTACAACATGGTTAAAATTTAACGTATATTAGTTTGTTGATCTCTGATATAACTATAGCGAATAAAGATTATTACATAAAAATATCTCAGTCCTATTCTACATAAAACGTCATTTATAACATAACTACGGTGATTATTTACTATCGTACGATGGTTGAAGGATGTTGTTGTTATCCAATTCGGTTGTAATTAGCAAAGAAAGCTGTTTCTCGTTCGGTTGTTCATGGCTGTACACATTTACGCAACGAGTATAACGTTAAAATAATACTTTCATCATTCTCTTTTGCTGTTTTTTGAACTTATTTAACTAGAAGATGGGATAATGTTAGGCTATTGTAATTTGGTCTCTCGTAAAATCGGATTATCGTAAGACGAATTATCGTAACTTGTACACTACCTGTACAACGTATGAAACCTTATTATTTCTTTAAATACTCTTTCTGTTATGTTTTACACAATACTTGTTATTTAGAAATGTATTTTCCTTATATAATAACATGAAACATGAAAATATGATCTGGTATTATGAGGGTTGGAACGGATTAAGGGCATTATAAGTATTTTCAATGGGGAAAACTGATTTGATGTGCGAGCAGATTGAGTTACGAGCTCGGCCACGGAACGAATTAAACTCGTAGGTCAAGGTACCACTGTAGACTAATGGAGAAAAGTAAAGAAAATGGTAAAATGGAAAGCATTTTTTCAGAGGTTCCAATTTTTGCAATACGCTCTGATTTTGAAGCACTCTAAAGCTATAGCGACCATTTCCTAAAATTAGCGTTATCAGTAAACCCTACATATCTGATAAATTCGCCCAAAGTTATATGTAATGGGATATGGATCTTGGACTCAAACCCGGAAACAAATTCGAGGGGTTCAAGAGCCCCCTCTCCACGTCAGGGCGGTTCCACGTCGAGGGGGTACAACAGCCTATAAGAATTGGTTCCCACTTATTGACAAATGCAGACAACATAGCATATTCTATTCCTGCAACTTATAGGAAAATGATTTTGCTTACTATAGCTTAGCGCAACTTTAATCTCAGATATAATTCGTTAAGAAAGCTGTAACGCTGACAAAATCATACTCTTCCGCTTAATTAAGTCAGCTCAACGGTTCATATTAAAACTGTTAATACTTCAGATAAAGAATATCAAACGTATTGGAGCAAAATTCGTTAATTAGTCGCTACCCGACATATTGCGCAATCTATTATTTCTACGTCAAAATTCAAATGCAGTTTTTGATAGATGACATTTCTGTTTGCTTAAGGTTAAGCTGCTCGATACTATTAGTAGAAATCAAGTAATATCTGTAATGACGAAACTGACTTGTTTTCAGTTAATTAATATAATACTGCTTATATATATGTATATATAATTCTATATCTATATACATATATATAAATACATATACATACAATCATGTATAATATATGTATATATAGATATATATATATATATATATATATATATATCTAACATATATATACACATGATGATTGAAAAGCCGGGCTGAAAATATCATTATCGTAAAAAGTTTGGGGGAAACATCTGCCAGATTCCTAATTAAGTAGGAAAAATAAAATTTTTCTTAATTTCGCAAAATGTCTGTATCTTCAACAATTGAAGAGATTTTCGTTGTGTATTGCATTTACCTGTTCGTAAACTTATGTCATCATGTTCTGTTTCAAGAACCTGTAGAACGTTCCCTGTAGAAATAGAGTATTTTGTCACAGCCTGAAATCACTCAATACAAGACTTTGCATATCCCTCGGGAACTACTCTGACAGGACAAAGTACGAATAGCACGCCATCTCATATAACTCTGAAGAGACCAACCACAGCTAAAAAGGATCGAGATAATTATGACTGAGACTAAACTCAATAACATAAGATTCAGGTGGGTCTGCTCTTTCCCTCTTTGAAAGTACATGGCTATTTATCCATTCTCTCGTTTGCTCCTAAAGTTGAATCCCCCACAGTACTTATCCCGGCAGCCCTCTCGGATCCGATGCAAACAAAGCAAGATGAGTTCATAAATCAGTATAAAATGACGTCAAGATTTTATCTTTTTGCCGTTGTATCATGCATGTCCTCTCGTAGGGCAAAGATATGGTAGATTTTACTGATTTCTTGCAAGTATCAACGGAAGGTATACCGAAGTCTCATGATAACAATAATTAAAGATAAGAAATTCGTAACCCTCGCAGTGCACCATCGATTCCTGTTCGAGAGCAGTCGGACAATAATTGCTTCTTGCCCAATCAAGGTGAAAACCGACCAAGAAACACGAATAGGCTCCAATAATGATAACAGGATCACCGGCTCCATCCCTCGAGCCCCGTTTTCATTGCTTGAACAGAAAATATTTTCATTTGGAAGCTTTTGTTTTTAGGCAGGCTGTGATAGAACAGCTGATTCTGAAAATAACATTAGTTGTTTGAATGATCAGTTTTGGAATCGTTGGCAAGTCCTTGATTTCTTTTTTTTATCATTACGAAAAAATTGTTGTATATATGTATGGGTGCATACATACACATACAGACACACACATATATATATGTATATGTATATATATATATATAATATATATATATATATATATATATATATATATATATATTCAACAAACATTAAGCTGCAAATGTCGTTTAAAATCCAATACAAAATACCTCGGAAGTAATACCGAAAGGGAATAATTCGTAGCACCGACAGCAACTACTTTCTCATATATTTATTTATTTATATATATATATATATATATATAGTATATATATATACATTTACATATATATATATATCATATACATAAATATATGTAAATATAAATATATATATATGTATATATATATATATATATATATATATATATATATAATATATGTGTGTTATATATATATATATATATATATATATATATATATATATATATATATATATATATATACACGTATGTAAATGAATTCTTCTGTTAAAACAGGATACGCCCCAAGTATAAAAGCTCCATTAAAACACTGGCATAAAGTTAATGACTACTATATTTCGGTGGACCGAAATATAGTCCTTAGCTTTAAACATGTGTTTTAATGGACCTTTTTTTACTTGAGATACACACACGCAAACACATAGTATATATATATATATATATATATATATATATATATATATATATATATATATCATATATACATATATATATATATATAAAATATATGAATACATAAATTCATGTAATATATATATATATATATATTATATATATATATATATGAATACATAAATTCATGTAATATATATATATATATATATATATATATATATATATATATATATATATACTATATATATATATATATATTATATATATATATATATATATATATATGTATATATATATATATATATATATATATGTGTATATATATATATATATATATATATATATATATATATATATGAATGTTTACAAATTTTCTATCTATCCCTAAAAGTTTAAACTTTTTCCTTTTTCTTTAATAAAACAGAAGTTACAGTCTGGCAGTAAACTAAGAAACAAAGACAAAAACTGATTGCGTATTTAAAAAAATTATATTGTAGAAAGTGGGAATGAGAAGACTAGCAATACTAATTGGGCAAGGAGTTCTGACCCAGTGGCGGATCTAGCAATCTTTCATTTGTGGGGGGCGGGGTGGGGTGGGCATTTAGGATAATCATATAGACAAGTAACATGTATGCACACACGCACATAGTTGTTGTTGTTTTTGTCGTTGTACACTTGTTGTTATTGTTGCAATAATCATGAACTAAGCAAAGTTTTGTTACTAAGAATGATTTATTGAAAAAATACTTTTCTATTATTCACATCCATTGGGGCACGCGACCAGGTGCCCAACCCAATTTAAATTCGGCATTGGATTCTGGCCAGATAGAAAGGGTGACATGTAATCTTTAAGTTATTTGGAATAAAATACTGCAAACTCCCCTCCTCCCTGTCATCCGGGAAATTACAGCTCCCTTGGTATAAGTAAGCAATATAGTATGAATTTACCCTAAACGTGAATATAACAGCAAACGGGTTAAATACGCTAATAAAACTATGCGAAACATGAGGTGTATTAAAGCAAAGCCATGAAATGTTTCGTAGACACTCGCTCCATCTGTTGTCCCGTTTTCAAATTAGATCGACGGTGGATTTCCTCAGTAAACGAATGAAAATATTTTGGACATGTTGTTTGGCACAGGTTGCTAACAGCTATCCCTTTTAAGTGTCTCCCCTCGAGCAGGACACATCAGTGAGGGGAGTGACGACGAAAAAGCAAAAGAGAGAAAAAAGAGATTGCGACACAAATTTCGGCCCTCCATTTGCAGAGTGGGCGGAGCGACCGAAACAAGAACAGTACAAATCTCTCACTCTCTTTCTCCCTTTTTGTATTGGAGTCTTTGATGTTGAGTTTTGAACTTGGGCTTCCTTGTGTGTACTTGTGTACCTTTATTTATATATCCTGACTAGAAATGGTTTAAAAATAAGAAAAAATGGTTGTACTGAAAAAGTTTCATGAAGATCGGGGCTGCATTAAAACTATTTTATAAAGATGCACATGGTTCAGGTTTACCAGAATGTTGGTATAACCTTGGTAACATTCCGCATAGTAAATAGAACATGGCATTATTACTATTATTATTATTATTATTATTACAAGCCAAGATGCAGCCCTGGTTGGAAAAGATGAATGCCGTTAGCTGAAGGGAAACCAACCTAGTTCAGAATAGGAAACTGGGAGATAAAGGATATATATATATATATATATATATATATATATATATATATATATATATATATATATATATATATATATATATATATATAATGAATACTAGTACAAAGCAATACAAATAAACCATGAAGTGGAACGCACGTCAGTATGCTCTACAAAGAAAACATTTGTAAGTTTGAACTCCGAAAGTTCTCACGATTCCTTTATTTGGCTATAACAGAGTTTAAAGTTTGAGGAAAGTTTGTAGTATTGAATCTCACAAAAGAAAAAGCGACGCTTTTAGAATTAACTGCATATCTAATACTACGTGGTAATGGTATCGTTTCGAAAGATTTAATGATTCGGTTTTTAGTACATGAAGACGAATGAACTTTGCTCCATATCTCATCGTTTATCCAGAAAAATGTTTAACTGGAAACTGCGATAATGAAATATTTCATTAAGACTGAAAAATCGTTTCTCTCCTGTGTTGACATCAGTCAGCCTGCAGCTACGTATCTCGACGTAGCTATGGAAATTTGCCAGATACGACTGGATGCTCTCTCTCTCTCTCTCTCTCTTCCTCTCTCACACCCCCCTTCCCGCCTCTCATTGAACCCAAGTATTTGGAGTAGCTTTCTTTTGTTTTGATCTCAGGGGAAATAAAGAATAGAGAGAAATAGGTCTGTGTTAAGAGATTGGCGTACTGTTCCATGAGCTTCGATGGTGCGCCTGGTGAGTCCGCATTGCTTAGGTATAATAGTGAGAGGGTCGTATTGGGGAAGAAGGGTTCGGACTGAATTGGGAATGAGGCTGAAGGCATCAGAGGTACCGGTGGAAAAAAGGAATGGAATGCATGAAAATGTCATGGGAAACTATCTCAGCTGCATACATTCGCGAATGTCAAACACTTGTTTCAGAATTGTTATATTTATAATGAATGTTGAATTAACTATATGTTACGAACTCCCTTTAGGAGGAAGTCGTAAGTGGTTCTTTTATTTTAATCTTAAATCCAGTGACAAAAACAAATCAGTAGGAGCGAGGAAAAACCAGAAAGACACATGGGCAAAAATTTCACATTATTTATTACACAATAAATGTACAAACACTGATGGCCCACAAAAAGTAATAAATAGACAAAGCACAAAATGCCATCAAATAACTCAAAGAGTCACCTATAACTAAAGCTAAACCCTACTCATAGAGAAGAAACCAAATCTTAATCTTAATAAGGGACCCAAATAAATTTACCCACCACGCTAACCTATTACTAAATAGAAAGGAAAGAAGTGGAAGGACATACAAAAAGAAACAATAATCCTACCTAAGACATAACAATCTAAACCTTAATATACTATCAAACACACACTTTAGAACACCATATAATTAAACACTCTTTAAGGTGTAGCTAAAAATACACACAGATTGGTCCTATGACACAGACCAGTACTAATACAGACGAGTCCATATATCGCTCAAAAAATGCAGTCACAGAACGTCACTCCCATCAGAAGAACTGCACTTCAAAACCGTTGATGGATATACACACTTTAGTCTACGGCTCGCCAAAGATACAGGGGATGTTCCTCTTACCTGAGAGAAGACACCCTACTTGCTCCAACAAGGCCACTCTGGTGCTGATACAGTGGAAACATCCATGAAAGACGAAAAAGGCTCTCGAGCCCAGATCCACACAAAACTGCCAACGCCAAGATTTAAGCCAGTAGGCCACTTAAATCACAGTTGCACGTCGTACTCCCACATGTAGCTTCATATGCATAACTGCCTTTCACATTAAGAAGCAGCTCAATGACAGCATATGTTGTTCTCATATTGTATTACAAAACCGCATTTAACAGCCAGTTCAAGGATGAGCTCAAGGTTATGAAAAGGATAATTGCCAGCGGTACAACACCTACAAATCCTATTGAGAGCATTTCCTTACGCGTCTATTGCCGCTCGAACCTAATCAGCAACCTTGTCATGGGTAATAGCACCACAGAGATGTGGGCGTCCACCAATGTAATATACAAACTTACATGTACCCAAGGAACATGCCAAGGCCTCAGTAAAACCTACATAGGTCGCGTCACTACTACTCTACGTAGGCGATGACAAGCCCATCGCATCAAAGGGGCAATATTTGAACACTAACGTAGATAACCACGACCGTAAACCGACACTGGAAGATTTATTTCAAAGCACAGTGATGGTGAATAGAGAAACCCAGTTCCACCTACTGCAAATAGCAGAAGCAGTGAGTCTCAATTAACAACGGCCTGTATTAAAGAGACAGAGGAACACGGACCTCAACCTCCCTTCTTCAAGGAAACCAAACGCAGGATATTCGTGAGGATCCGAAGAGAGACACTATAGTATATTCACATCAACCGTGCATTTGATGGTCTAGGCCAGTCCCTTCAACGCTCCTGTTTGGCTGTTGATAAGCCAGTTACAGGGCTGGAGACTCAGTCTCTCGAGAGAGTTCACATGGGTAGGATCTATGTTCCACCTCTCCTGAGGTATACGTCTTTCAGGACAGGTAGAACATACATCGTGTTTATGTGAACTCTCGAGAGAGACTGAGTTTCCAGCCCTGTGATTGGCTTATCAACAGCCAATCAGGAGCGTCGTAAGGTACTGGCCTAGACATCAAATGCACGGTTGATGTGAATCTACTACAGCAGTACAGTACAACACCTCTGAAATGCAGAGAACGAAGCAAACTGAGACTATCGGTCAGAGACGGGAATCACGCCCTTGCCCACGCCCTTTGCTGCAAGTCGCGGCATAGAATGCGTCCTACGGAGCACCAGGAATACTCATGCTGCCCCGCAGACCACCAGGGAGACAATGAGACCCCTCGACAAATAGAAATTCAGAACACCAACGGCGTCATGTTTAAATTTTGAGGCGTAGCCGCTAAGTCCGCGAGTAGCATATCAATTAGTCATTTATTCCTGAAGTCGTAGCCGATGAGCGAGGAAAAGGTCGGTAGACTAGAAAAAGTAATTGGAAAGAAACGTGTTAATTTTTCTTTATGACTGAGAAGCTTGGCTGATGAGAAAAAGAAGTTCATACTCAGTCAGTCTTGAAAAAAAGATGGATTACATGAGCGAGAAAATATGCCCAAAAAGCATACATGTACTTATAAAAATGCATGGTGTGTGTGTGTGTGTGTGTGTGCACATTAAAAATTGCACGTGCATTAGTGTGGGAGGAAGCAAGATCCGTGGTATCTGTATGCAAAACTGATGTCGGGGAAATTTCACATAAAATTTGCATATTCAAACAAGATTCTAAAGTCAGAGAATCCCATCACGCCTGGGGAAAAAATCCTGCCGGAAACAAACGTAAAAGAGAAAAAGTAACAAAACTTAAATACTGCCAAGTAAAAACTGACCTAAATGATCGATTCTGAGTAACTATACTACAACAATAGTTAAGTTTAAAATCATTATAAAAATCAATACAGAAATACTACTAAACAAGGAGTCCCTTCTATATTAGCACGCTCTTCAAGGCATATCCTAACAATATAAGGATAGGTTAAGAACAGGAAGGCTAAATAACAGATTGAGAGACATCCAAAACTACAAGGAAATAAATATTAAAGAAATGCAAACAAAGTGAAAACAAAGAAAATAAGAAAGCACATATTTACTGTCTACATACCTTGCGCCACTACATTTAAAGTAGACTGGTGTCGGGAACCAGACGAACAAACAAACCGTCAGAGGTGAAACCAGTGACCCGGTGTCTTTGACCTTCTTTGCGAAGCTTTCTCGTTTTTGGTCAACTTTTCTCCAGATTTCTCTCGGGCCCTGAACGCATTTGGTCCATAATACCTCTTCGTCCATTCCTGTGTTTTGCTTAGCATGTCAGAATTTGGATTTTTATCGAAAGTACCATTCTCTGCGTCTAGTCTCTTGGAATTTGTTCCAGACAATTACTTCGAAATATGTTTTTAATTGGAATTGTTTTTAACTGTAATAGAACTACTGCCCTGTTCGTAAAGACTATTTTGAATAAAGATGCAATTTAAGGTTTCAATGAATGGCAGTAATGTCAATTCTGTCATTTGTGCAGAACTTATTGCTAGAGTAAGAAATTTTAAACCATGAAAGATTCAAGAAAAGCTGTAAAGAGCTGAGGAATTTATTATTCCTTTTTATAAAAAGAAAAAGAGAAAGAGAAGCAGCCCGTGAGGGAGGAGGTCCACAGAGGAGGAAAAGGGCGGTCATCTTCGTTTTTCTTTTCTGGGAGAAGTTTGATCACTTTCCGGGTGTGAGAAGAGGCCAAGAATCTTCCTCTGCTCAGATTCCGAAAGAGGATGCTGGGGCCGGGGGAGGGGAAGGGAATGTTTTCTTCTTCTTTTCCTCTCGCTCTTTCCTATTTATCCCTCTCCTGTTTCCTTCCTTTTTCTTTCTCTCCCTCTCTCTCGCTTAAAATCCTCGTCTTTTGATTCCTCCCTCCCTCTAAGCATCGGTATATTGGGGATCTGTCTGTTGCTATCCTTATTGTATCCTCTTTCTCTCTCTCTCTCTCTCTCTCTCTCTCTCTCTCTCGCATAATCTAGGATGAATGATGTATCACAGGATCGATGAGGGGTCGCAGAGAGGAATTCAGGGCCATTCGTGCTGCCAAGGGAAGGACGTTTGGCAGGATAAGGTTGCAGGAGGTCTCGAAGGTCAAGTCCTTCGAAAGGGAATGGAAAGAGAGAATTGCCTCAGTGGAAAAGGGTAATATGAAACGTTACTACTTTTTCTACTATATATATATATATATATGATATATATATATATATATTATATATATATATATATATATATATATATATATATAACACCATCCTCCATATACTCCATGGACGAGCGAGATGTATAAATTGGGAGAGGGTTGCAAATTGCTCACACTATTTAGGTAACAGCAGCTTAATGGCAAAATGAAATGCTGGAGGAACTGCCAGCCTCGCGAATTCTTCATATTGAAGAGGAGGAGGAGGAGGAGGAGAGAGAGAGAGAGGGAGAGAGAGAGAGATATGAAAACTAGAGTATCAGGTTAAGAGAATCAGAAGCCCTTTTGATCATTAGTAAGCAAACAAAATCCACAGAATCTGCGCATCACAGTCCCTGTCTTTGTTTTTCTTTCCTTCCTCATTAAAGGGAACTTTGATTACGAAGAAGAAGAAGAGAAGGTTCCTTTCAACGAAATTCAGTCATCAATCGCGTCGTGGCAATTAGTGTAAAAGATAGGGCAGTTTTTGAGTGATTCGAGTTCCCTTTGATGTGATAAAGGAATCCAAATAAAAGAAAAAGGGGCTTCTTAGAAATAGATCCTTCAGAAAAATTAAACCCTACTGTATCAAACGACTCTCTTTTACGTCGGGCTTAATTCGGAAAAGACTCCTTTGCTTTGCAGATGTCCTACTTTCATTTACATCGAAGAGCTGATTAATGCTGAGGCTTTACTCAGGATGGATCCACCTGAGAAAATGTCTGAAATAAAGGTCTTGAACTTTATGATACTGAAACTAAGTCTGATAGTAAAGGTATAAGATATAAAAACTGAAGCCAAAATCCGTCA
>NC_087210.1:56307823-56367823 GCF_015104395.2 Macrobrachium nipponense
AAGCCAAAATCCGTCATAAAATGGTTCTGAACAGTCCAAGAATGGCAAAGAGTTGCGGCGCAAAAGAAGCTTTTCCTTTGAGTTGGGTTATGAAAGGAAACTCTTGCGGCAAAAGGATTCCAAGCGCAAGCAAATCATTCCCTTGTAGGAAGCAAGGAGGAGCTTTGAATGGAACTGAGGATGTATAAACGGACACAAAGATATGGGAAGGAAAACGATGAAAAGAAAGCCTCTGAATGCTGCTGTCAAGAAGAGGAAAAAAGTTATTTGTGGTTAAGATTATCCCAGAGGACGATAAAGGCCAAGAAAAGAGGGATCTATTGCCATTAAAGTGTTTTTATAGTCTTCAGGATTTCTTACGTTTTGCAGCCGACACCATTTTATCTTGTGATCGGTGTTAAGCAGCCAATGACAGTTATCTTCAGTGATATCAGCTGGGAATATTTACCGTCAACTCCAAAAGAAAAGACTGATGAAAAGGTCACGCGAAGAATCATAACATCAAACCTTTCTCTCTTGGTATTTCGCTTTTCCCTTTATCAGTGTTTCAAAAGGACTATCTCTTTACCACCTGTCAGTCAGAATCGTCAAGGATGGCAACTACAGATCCCAGATTCAGCTGATGAGCTACAAATGAGTTAGTCAACCCCAGTTCTCTTTGTTATGAAGTTTGTATCCGTCTGCTTTGTTAAGTTTATAAATGTTTATAAAAGATAGCAAGAAACTAAACTGTAAATGAACATGCCGGGGAAAAGAAAGGGAAAAGTTTAAATCTATGGCAGACAAGAGAGAATATATTCATGTCTAGATTTACTATTGTTTTGAGATTTACTGTTGTTTTGAGATTTACTGTTGTTTTAAAGGGTCAAGCCAACCAAAGGGATCACCTTTCAATACTTTAATCTGGGGAAAACACTGCCTCGCAGTTCAAGTTCTAAAAACAAATACTTTTAAAAATGTTCTTGATTTCTGTAAATCTTCTAATGAATCCATACACAGTATAGAAAATGCCATAAATTCTCGATGAAAAACTAAAAATATTACTAAGGCTCAAGGATGATTTCCAAGCATTAATATTTTCACCTTACTTCTCAACCTATTTCAGTTCCTCTTTTGATTCCTTGATTATAAAATCTGTAAAATGAATAGCGACCTTAAAAGGTGAAGGGCATAAGGAAATTTTCTAAAGTTTATAACTGTACTTTAGTGTTAGCTCTGATCCAGTTCAGAAGCATCAACGTGCAAATAATCCCTACTCAATCCCTCCTTTATCAAATTCCATTGAAAGAGTGATTGTGAATGCCTTTCCTGGCTCTTGTTATGCTCCAGTTAGTAGCTGTATGAAATTGGCTTCCTTCTATCTAGCAAAAAAAAAAAATAAATAAAAAAAATAAAAAAAAAAATAAAAAGGAAATCCGATTCGTTCTGATACGATCATTGCCAGGAAGCCTTGGAAAGCTGTTTTGGTTTACGGGATGATTTTAACTCTGTTTGACATATCGGATCTTCCCTAGATAGCGACCCCAAGGGGTTTTAACCCGGTATTTTTCCACCTTTGCGGCGTGTTTAGTACAATCCCGTTGGGGATTGCAGTAGAAATATAAACCAAAGACTGTAAATATCTTAAAGGTAATGACCCTCAAGAAATATTAGTTCTAGATAACAAACCCCAAAAACACTTCGGGTTTACTATCTAGGAAAAGTCCGATATTTCTTTACTTAACAGACGGTACGAGATAATGAAGAATTCGAAATTCATGGGAGAAGAAAATATCCATCGTTGCTGACACTTGGTAATAAGTGGAAGATTTCTCTCTCTCTCTCTCTCTTTCTCTCTCTCTCTCTCTCTCCAGAAAAGTCTAATGACCGAAGAGGTACCAAAAGAAACCATTTTCACGGAATTAAACCAACCGAGGGGAGACTTTCTTCAAAAAATCTGCGTAAACTTAGAATATTTTTCGGACGCTTCAAAAGATGAGAGAGGAAAAAAAAGACAGAGTGAGACAAAGAGAGTAAAACAGTCTCTCACAAGGTAATTATTTTAGGCAAATTTTTTCGCTACTTGCATCCTTAGAAAAGAAGTATATACACGAAGTACCGAATCGCTCAAATTACATATATCGCTTTTATCTATCTCTAAGAATGTTATTTTTCGACATATATCATTACAGTATGAGATTTTTAGTTATATAAGGCATGATACGGGAAATATATATAATTAATTTTAAAGAAGACCTTATTTATAATGTATTGCTAACCGCATCACTAATAACGTTTCTTATAACATACAGTTTGTCGTTGCCGATAAAAATTTTACTTACAAGTGGTCTTCATTCTAAGTGTCCTCAGTGCTTCAGCTAAGATTCAGGCTGATGATATATCGAAAAGAAAAGATAACATCTTTAACGCCCATTCAGTCCTCGTAGCACAATTCAAGGCAGAGACGCCGACAACTCTTTCTTTCCATTCATAAAAAGTCCGAACACTGGGAACCCGACATCTGCAATCTGGGTATTGACTTGTTCCAACATTTTTTCATCTGGACAGTTATTCATTCTTTATTTCCTTAGTGAAGGACATTCTTCTATTGGACTGACTCAGAAACATTAATATTTTCTCAATGCAGACAACCAAAAAAAATTATTTCTCTCGGATTATTAATTTATTTTTTATTTTTATTTTTGTGTGTGTGGGGGAGGGGGGGGGGGACGTGGCTCCTGTTCGCGGTTTCCTTTCGCGGGAGCGTCCTTTATAAATCGTCGGGAGAAGTTGCGAGAAGGGAAACGGAAAGGAACTGAAATGACCCAGGAAGCCCCAGGCGCCTCTTCTGCCCTCTTCCTCTTTCTTTCTTCTTCTCAGAAGCAAACTTTCCGTAACTTCCAGATCTGAAACATGGAGAGCTTCCGGCGGAGTTTGGAAATCATTATTATTGCTGCTGGAAACTGGGCCTCTTCCCGCTACCGGCCAACCCCACTCCCGCCCTCCACCCCCTTCACCCCATCCCCAGATTCTGCTATTTCTCTTTTAATTTTTGTTGATGGAAAAGCAGACTTTTCTTTTTTCTATTGGCCACAACGAACAATAAATTCTTTCCAGATCGACACTACATTCCGTTATCTTACACAAAATTCATACAAATTTATAAGAACCATCTGATAAACTTGACGCGTCATTTGTGAATATAATAAATAGCTCGAAGAAACAGAAAGCCATCACACATTTTAGTTCAGTTTCTCCATTCTCAATGAGGCTACTCATACGAGACGTTATCCCGCAACCTTCAATAACTAATATAATAGTAAATGAATAAAAAAAGAGTGGACGTAATGATGCATACTTGTGCATCAAGCATGAACGCACTTTTTTCTCTTGGTTGAAGTCCGTCGTTCCTTTCCACATTCTTCGCTTTTTCCTTGACATCCGGGCCTGGGCTAGAAAAGCGCGTTAGGTTTCCAGTTAAGTATATCTTAGTTTTACCAGACCGCTGAGCCGATTAACAGCTCTCCTAGGGCTAAGTCGAAGGATTAGAGATTTTTACGTGGCTAGGAACCAATTGGTTACTTAGCAACGGGACCTACAGTTCATTGTGGGATCCGAACCAGATCAAGAAATGAATTTCTCTATCCATAGAAATAAATTCCTCTGATTCCGCGTTGGCAGAGCGTGGAATCGAACCCGGACCCTTGAGATCGGTAGTCGATCACGTTACCGACTCGTTCAACGAGGAACTCTAATTTTCCAGTATCGTTGTAGCTCGTATGAATATGGTGGAAATTTCTAGACCTCTAAACATGTATCGACTTCTTCGTTCTGCTTCCTTTTATGAGTAAGCATCAATGCCCACTATATAAAGAAAAGAGAATTCATACACATTTCACTGTCTTTTTACAGTAGGCACTCCTTTGTTGCTGTAATCCAAAGAACGTTCACTTTCAATGAGTTCCACAATACCGGGAAAAACGTTCTACTAAAAGCTGGTTAAACATCGCCGGGTCTTCAAAATACTAGCCAATCAACAAATGCTTCTTCTTGCTCTTTATGTCTGCTTATTTTCTTCCTTTTTACTTCAGCTTTCGTTGAAAACTGATTCTATGTTTTCCCTTCTCTTCTAAACTGACTTGAAAGGTAGCTCCGGCGCGTCTGGGTATAATGGCAGAAAGCTATACCTCAAGTTGGAAGGAGCGAGTGCAGAGGAAAAATGGCGCAGTAACATTTTACTGATTTTGTAGTTCATATAATCTTGTATCTACCACGTTATTTATGAACAGGTTTTTAACACAATTAAATTGTAAGATGCATATATAAGCTCTGCATGCACAACGAAAATCTTATTTCTTCATTACTCGTTCACGTTCTTTTTTAAGAATGTCTTCCGTTAAGGAGAAAATATAGTGAAGTTAACAACGCGAGTATTTCACACACGTGTGTGTGTGTGCAAGTGTGCATGTTTCAGAGGTGTGTATATCATAGTAGATGGAAGACAGCAGCAGCAACTCGAACCAGTTCCGTCCGAGTGGTTTCCCGAGAGAAAAAGACTGGAATGGTCGCAAGTCCAGTTTTTATTCCACCGATAATTTCCAGTACCACGACCCGCTGGAAATGTGTCGGAAGGATATTAGGCTCGTTCATTTCTCCCTTCCTCTTCTCTCTCCTACTCCTTTCCTCTTTAACTCCTCATAGTCCTCCTCTTCCTTCTAGCCCTTTATCTTCTTGTCTCATCTCTTTTATTTTTCGCATACATTCACTTTTCGCTCTTCTTGACGTCACGATTAAATGTAAAAAACATGTTATTAACACGATCATTGGATTTGCTGTGTTTGCCGATTTCTTTTGATGCTCAAAAGACAGCAACTGTGAGATCAGTTGGGTGATGGAAGGAGACCTTCATCGAGGGAAATGACGTTAAAATCCATTTCTGTTACATAATCAAGGTGATAAAGATACTGGTATACGGACACCGTGGAGTTCCAGCACGACAATATTGACTGGTAAAAAAAAGTTGGTTGTCTGCCAGAACCAAGTTCCAGCACTTGGCGGAGATTAGAACAAAAAACATCTATTTTCTTTTATTTTTACAAATAAGCCATTTAACCTAAAAGTTGGAGTGGCGGAGCTAAGGAAAAAGGCATAAGTCACCGACACATTTATTCTTTCAACGCTGAATCAAGGAAGCAGTTTTTAAGCTACCCATCAGAATAAGAAAGCCATTTCATGAGTTAGAAGGATGAATATCCTGCTGGACAGAATTTATTTATTTATTTTGTCACTGGTTACATAACTGATTTATAGACTGCAACCATGCCAAGCACTGGGGCAACTAAGGCCATCCAGCGCTGATACGGAAACTGACAGTGAAAAGTTTGAGAGGTGTCACAGGAGGAAAACCTCAAAGCAGTTGCACTGTGAATCAATTGTTACGATTACGGTGGACAGTAAGATAGAAGAAACAGAATATGAATGGAGGTACAGTAAAAGGAATGGAAGAGGGTTGTAGTTAAGGGCCGAGGGGATACTGCAAAGAACCTAAAGTAATGCCTACACTGCACCGCATGAGGTGCACTGACGGCACTATCCCCCTACGGTGCAGGTTACATAATATGTGAGTGCGCGTGATTGTTAACACTACTTACTTCATTGGAGATCTATTATTACTAATAATAAACATTTTCCTTCTCCCGAAACCGTTCCATAAATCTGCCACGCCGTCTGTCTGTCTGTCGCTGCCTTTCTGCGCTTCATAAAACAGGAAAGAAATAATAGTAATGAAATTCCGCTTCCCAGAGATTCCATTATCTTTTTTATTGCGTTGTTTCTTCCTCTCTGTTACCTCTCCATCTGTCACCCAAAGAGAAGATTGATGCTACAGCCATTCATTCTCTTGATACCGTTTTAGTATTTCACCGTTCGCGAGCCGGTCAGTCTAACCAGTTACTTATGTGTTCAGACATTTAGTTTACTTCTTGATTTACGAATGTATTTTTTATGGTATACTTTAAAGATCATATCATAACGTATGACGTATCATTTGACATTCTTATCGGTCAATTTTCCTAAAGGCTTCAATAAGTGTCCGTCTGTGGAGCAGTTTCAGAAGTGCAAGCGAACATGTAATGTATTACTACCCTAATACATTTAAAGGATGTACTTAAATTGCTTCTTTTTGTATTTCCCTTTACGTCTCTTTCTTTTACTAGCGGTGCCAGGCGCACGATCATGACTAACTTTAGCCTTAAATAAGATAAAAACTACTAAGGCTAGAGGATGCAATTGGTATGTTTGATGATTGGAGGGTGGATGATCACCATACCAATTTGCAGCCCTCTAGCCTCAATATTTTTTAAGATCTGAGGGTGGACAGAAAAGTACGGACAGGACAAACAAAGCCATCTTATCAGTTTCCTTTTACACAAAAATAAAAAACTTACAACATAACGAAAGACCAGCTACTTGAAAGAGAGAAGATTATAAGACTTAGGCGAAGACTCTCCAGTTTCGGGAGCAATAATCTATCACTGGATCTAGTTCCGTAAAAAAGGATGAATAAAAAAAACAAAATGTCGCCCACTTCGAAAGACGGGATCAAATGATCGGTCGTAGTAAACTGTTTCCCATAAAATGATTGGATCGACACAGATTTGTTTCAATGAAAGATTTTAGATGTTCTAAACAGACGAAGGAGCAAATCCATCGCAGACATTCGAAAGCCGAATCTGTCCATTTTTACTCAAAAACTACAAACATTTTAGTGAATATGAAATTCGAAAGAAAAAAGAAAGGGGGCAACTTATTTTAGGTCTATATTAAAACATACCAGTAAATCAAAAAGAGTAAACGACATGGCACTGCAATTACTGACCATGTTCTGCGGAACAGTTCAGCAATAAATAAACTCTGAACCTGCCAATCATATTTACCAGAGAACAAAATCCTGTTTTTAATCAAACCATTCGCCTGACTGAGGACTCGCCTTCGTCTGTTTGAGCAGTGTTGCCAACGGTTGGGTAATTGCCCTACGCGTAGGGTAATTTGGGCAAAATCTTAGACAGCAGGGCAATATTTTTAAGTGTAGGGTAATTGTAACAAGGTAGGTTTAGATCAATATGCATATTAGTATTCATGATATTGAATATAATCTAAAGATTTATTTATCATCATAGTGCAGAATGTTGGGGTCATTTTCAGTTATGTAGGGTAATTTCTCGTCTCCTGTAGGAGGTGTAGGGTTAGAAGGGTTGGCATCACTGTGTTAGAGGATCTCCATTTGAATAATGAGGCCTTGGTATGTCTCTGGACGAAACTTGATTTAATGAACTCATTCTACTGCCTCATCATACAGTACTTGAGCACTGGTCGACCATTATTACTTTACAATGTAAACAGGCGTATGAACCGGAGGGCATCTGTTAGGCATATTGCATCAGCGCTTCCTCGCGAAGGATGCTTCGTGAGCTTTGCAGACTTGAAACAAAATCGAAAGTATTGGTGGATATTCCATATACGACAAGTATTTCCACCTACGTTACCTTTAAGAATTCCCATTTACCTGTTGACTTCCTTGTATTCCTTATTTCATTCTCTTTGTCATTATTTGCCTGTCTTTTTTTCTCATCTTAATTTGCGCAATATATTTTCAAAATTCTATTTTCATGTATAAAACTGATCCAGCAGCCGACAGTCAGTAGTTAATTATCCAGTTTTATTTTCCACAGACACTTGCATCTAACACTGATCTTTATACTCAACGTAATAACTAAAGTCCATTTTTCTCTGCCTTTTTCATCACATCTAATTTCCGATCAATTTGTGCCACACTATCTATTATGTATAGTCCAGCTCAAGTGACTGATTCAATGAATTTCAGTCATTCCTAATCTTACTATACTATATTACAATACTATAATGAGCGTTATGTCTGTCCGTCCGTCTGTCACTCAATCACGGCCAAACGGCTGGTCCGATGGACATGAAACTTAGAGGGGTTGTAGTGGGGTACCCTAAGACAGCTTATAATGGGGTTTCATCCTACCCCCCCTCCCTCCGAAGGGGGTGTGGGTGAGAAGGGATTCCCTGAAACGGAGCTGGTTATGCCCGTAGACTTAGTTACTTTACGAATTTATCATACATAATAGTTAAAAAACACTAGTGAGTCACTTATATGAAGCAGCAGATGAATATACTTTTTGTAACGATTGGTTAATTGCTAGTTTGGTGAATTTTTTGTCATTAACCGATTTTGAAGACTATCTGAATATTTATCTCTAGATATTTCGCATAATGAGTAGATCTGTATTGTCAATGAACTTCAAAATTAGTAGCACTGCTCTTAGCAGGTACTCATAATCGTTTATGTGATTCCTTCCAAGTGAAAGTGGAAAATAGTTTAAAAAAGGAAACGACTGAATAATGTAACAAGCTTTGTATTACAAAGACGAAAGAAATGGTTGAAGAACACAGGGCAAACTGATATTCTGTCGAGGTAGTCGTTTTTTGATCAGAGACCTGTCGTGTTTGACAACGTTGCCGCCACTCACTCGCCTGGTTACTAAATCTGAATCAAGGAATCTAAGGAAGTGGACAATTCTTTCGTGTTACACTCAGAGTTGCCAACCATCTAAGAGCTCCTTACCCTACCTAGGCACTGAAATTACCCTACTTTCACTGTCATTACCCTACGCCTGGCCTTGGCGTTGGTTGCAGCGTTTGCTTTGACACACCAATTTCAAAAAGATACGAGTAAAAATTATTTTTTGCTATATATCTTTTGTATTTTTGCACACACAAAATTTTAATAATATATAAATTACAATAAAATACAGACAAACATCTTGAATTTACCCAACTTTTTGCTTAGATTTCGTGGCATTACCCCGTTACCCTAGAGACCCAGATTTGAGGCTGAATTACCCTATGCATAGGGTAATTACCCCACGGTTTGCAATTCTTTCGGGTTAAACTGCCCACGTGATATATCCAAAACGCATGTTATTCAGTGTTGTCACTTGTCATTATAATTTCATAAATACTGAGATAATCAGTATCTAATTTATTTTCAATCATGTTCCAGTGGCTGGCTCCTGTATCATCTTTAATGTAAACCATCTTGTTCAGTTAGTTCTTTGTGACAGTAGCGCAAAACCACAAATGGTTACCGTTGCATTTGAAAGTGGGTGAGAATGGAGACGCGGCAGATTCATGGGAGACTCCGCCTGAGAGAATATTATGCACTTCATGCTAATATGTTCGTCACAAAAATCTGAAAACGGAAAATGCTGTCTCATTCAATTGAATTTCACTGAATACAGAATTTAGGCCGAAGACGAAGTACTGAGACCTATGATGTCCTTCAACCCTGAAACGGAAATTAATAGTAAAAGGTTTGAAAGGCGTAACAGGAGGAAAACCTCAAAGCAGTTGCACTATGAATCAATTGTTAGAAAAGTGTGGAAAGCAAAGTGGGAGAAAGAGAATATGAACGGAGGTACAGTTAAAAGAACGTAAGGGATTGCAGCTAGGAGCCGAAGACGCTCCAAACTATCTTAGGTAATGCATACAGTGCACATGAGGTGCACTAAGGACACGACCACCTACGGAGTTGTCCCATTCAAGAACACTTCCCTAAGAAACCACCGTATTAGAAATGTACGAAGATACGAATATTCAAGGATACCATAAGCACTTAGATTTATAAATGCTATATTTGTCACAAACCAAAAGAGTCCCATTGTATACCTACTCCAGCTACGAGTGAGGAAATACTTCTGCTTGTCACAAACAAATTATGGTTGCAAACAGCTTATTTCCGACAGAAGCCCTTTATATGGAATTACGAAAAAGTTCCTACAGTCATGGAATTGTCGACTTGATGGGTTTTATGTCTCATGACACAAAGGTTATTTATTACAACGATTAATAACACTAAACCGGAGCATAACATATCAAGTTATATAAAGGGTATAAGACTCTCTCTTCTCTCTCTCTCAATAGGGTCAATCAATCATTATCATCCATATTCGCACCGAGCACTGTATCGTGAATATCAAGCTCAGTCCCTAAGTAATCCCGGAGCCTCTTCTTCCCTCTAACTTTTACGAGAAACTACCTCCAGTCTCTTAGGCCGACATTAGCAAAGGTGTTTCGACCTCTTCCACCGGAGCTCCAGTCTTTAGAAACAAAAATAAGTTGTGGAGAAGGTTTACGGGCAGCCAAAGCTCTCAGAAGACTTTCTACTCAAGTTTTAACCTATTTTGCATACGCTTCAGAGTCGTGCTTTTTCTTTTTTTTTTTTTTTTTTTTTTTTTTGCCTGTCTGATATACTTTAGTCTTAGTTTCCTTGTCCATGAATTTTATTTTTCCTCGCTGCATATTATCACTGGTATTAATTCATCGATGGAATCAGACATTTATGGTTTTTGTCAGTAAAATATACTTTAGTCAGTAAAATCGAAACGAGAAAATTTACAGACAAATAGCGATAAACTTCGGGAATTTCTATAGCATATAATGTATATCACAATGGATGACAGCAATTGTGTACTATTTAGGAATAAGAAGAGAATACAAACGCAAAAATCCCCCCCCCCCTCCCCAACCCCATGCAAAAAAAAAAAAAAAAAAAATTGTTGTCAGTATTACCGGATTGGAGTATTGTCACTATTATTATCATCTCTCCGCAACAGCGATGAGACAGTAAGCCTGCCGAGCAATGATTCATGCTTTCCCATTTAAGCTGGTAGTGATACCATCTAATGCTGCAGCTAAGAGAACGTCCACGCCAGTTTCCTTTATCAGGGTTCCTAGACAGCCCAGTAGACTCATGACAGTGTGCATCATTCCAGGGTGAAATATGAGGTTCTGCCAGTGGTGAAGATCATTCTAATGGATGAGAAATGCAGTCAAATATAGTTGGAGGTCAAGTGTAAAGTGAATATACTGCATCCCAAAAGCTTTGAGGCCATTCAAGTTACAAAAGTATTGTCATTGGTCTAAAGACCACCAAATGCCGAATCGCAATTTCAAACGTGAATTAACATCCCGACCATCCAAGCAGTCAATTTGACATTTAATTCGACTGACGCTCCCCATGTTTTCAAATAATAACTTCAAACATGGCCTCCTAAGCACCCATGAAAACTCAGAAAAAGAAGTATTAAATGACCTATTAAGATCACTGAAAAGCAAAATTGAATACTGCATTAGTAATGGTGGTGGCAACCGCCATTCCTGATTCTGAGAAATGCTCAATGTTACTGAAATCAACTAAGCTCTTGGACTTCCTAAACACAGAGCATATTTCTGCAAAAATATTTGATGGAGTTAACATTGCAGGGTCATCAATTTGTAAACTCGACTATTCAAGAAATCGGTTGATTTTGCTGGACAAGTCGAATGGCCACGATGGGTTCATTGTTTCCTTTAACTTCTAACCGTGCTGGCACAGGCCAGATTTATTTAAGCTATCGAACAGCAGCAAACCTTTCATAACTTGCTAGAATCAGTCATTGTAAAAACTAGAAACAAGAATGCTCGAGAAACATGGAAGGGGATCAAGTTTCCGTTATGATAAAGAGTTTATCAAATTCTGACAAAGCTCAATAAACAGCGTCATCCTCACTGGTAACAAAACCAGACACAAGTCATGGATTCTCTTGTAGGTCTTTCTCCTCCTCGCATGATATTGCAAAAAGCCATTGATGGATTTCAAACAAAATCTGCTGAAATGGGGCCAATATTTCACTGAAAGGTTTACTGGACTTTAGGATATATTCAAAACCAGATTCTTGTTCATTTTTCCTTAATCTTTAGTTAAGAATGCGATCATCAATTATTTCTAGCGTTCAGTCTCATTTCTGAGATTTGATATTAGTTTTCTGTAAAAGAAAAATACTGAGATGACTTTGTCTGTCCGTCCGCACTTTTCTGTCCGCCTTCAGATCTTAAAATCCACTAGAGGGCTGCACATTGGAGTGTTGATCATCCACCCTCCAATCATCAAACAGACCAAATCGTAGCCCGCTAGCCTCAGTAGCTTTTATTTTATTTAAGGTTAAAGTTAGACATAATCGTGCGTCTAGCACCGATATATGACAGGCCACTTTCAGGCCGTGGTTAATATTTCATGGGCCGCAGCTCATACAGCATCGTACCGAGACCACCGAAAGATAGGTCTATTTTCGGTGGCCTTAATTATATATACGATGTACAAAAAACTCGAATGCGCCGAAGAAACTTCGGCGCATTTTTTAACTTTTAACTTTTTGGTCTTTAATATTACCTTGCACTTCAGAACAGCAGTTAAAATTTAGAATATAAAAACTCACTAACCAGTTGTTAGTAGAACTCCCCGAGTGTAGGCTAGAAAATCAGCGGTTCCCAAACTTGACCACACCAAGGACCCCCAGATATGATGAGTCCCAGCCGAGGTGGGACCCCCGCCATTCAAAAGTTATAATTACCATACTGGGATACACAGTACAACGTAGTACATTTAATATTTGCATTCCTGCGCAGAGTAAGTATAAGTAAATATATAAAATATTTTCTACTGCTTTAAATTCAATTCAAAGTAAAATTGGTGAAAACAGCCCCCATTTTTTTTTCTAAGTTGAAATTTTTTTTTTCATTTTACTGTGGATCCCCCAGGGACCTCTCCTGGGCCCCAAGGGGTCCGCTGACCCCAATTTGGGAACCACTGGGCTAGATAATATCGCAGTAGTACTGCGCAGTACGCCAGCGCTACCGGAAACGTCCTCCTGTACAGTGACAATGAATAAATGTGATCATTTCGTGGAAATGAGAGTTTCTGCTTCTATCAGATAACGTGCACTGTGGCTAGTGATCTCAACTATAGATAACCTTTCTATTCATTTCTGATTTCAGTGGCGAAATAGTGTTATTCATCCTGAATGAAAATAAGAATTTCATAATGTGATAAGAGATATCTGGCAGAAGGAGAGGAAGATAAGTATATGAATTAAAGAATGACACAGAAGCTGTAGATACTAAAATGTTTCTAAAAAAAGTGTCAGAAGAAATGTTCTCCGACAAGTTATGGTTACGAATGTTAGTCATAATAGGAATGAATACAGAAATTCGATTAAGTAGAACATTACAGATAACTACCGAAAATTAGTCTTTTCCAATATACTTCAACCGTCCTCCAACTGAAAAAGAATGAGTGAAATATGAGAAAAGCTTATATTTGGCGATTTTCTTTTGTTTTCCAACAATTTCTATGACAATCAAATCCATTCGTCTTGAAACGTATGGAGAGCTGAACCCTGATAAATTCAGTGATGGTGTCATAATTCAAAATATTTTGTCATGAATGACAAAAGAATGTTTAGTTGGGAAAAACTCTATCGCGAGAGTATATATAATGTTCTAAGGGGTCCACAATAATAAAAAAATTTTGCGAGTCCGAGTATGATTTTAAAACTACAAAAAGCTTTCGAACTCTTCCCTGGGTTCATCTTCAGACCAAGTGAACAATTAGGTACACCATGTACTGCGGTGAATTCAAAAATAAACAAACAAGAGTTGTTGAAGATTGTTGACACCGGTGGTTAGCTCGTTTATGGACCAGGTGATGAAGAAAGAGGGCAGTTAACTCCAACTAGGTGATTTCCTCTCCCCTATCAATCCTTCTGGCTGCAATTCTGTTGGATCTCCGCAATGGACGGACTCGCAACATTTTTTAATATTGCAGACCCCTTAGAACAAAAGAATGTTTGTCATGAATGACAAATACGATGTCAATACCACTCCTGGACATGCTTGCTCATCTCCCCAAAGTAGCAATAACAGTGAACAGATTTAAAGCGCAGACTCAAATGTATTAGTTATGTGGAAATGAGCAGATTAAAATATAAGAAAACAGGAAGGCCATCACAAATTAACAAAAATAAATAAATAAATAAAGTCTAGACCAACAAAATGTATTTTCTTGAATGCGAAATATGATCTCGAGTAAGGAAACCTCAACTTTTAGACGGCGCCCGAGGGCAATTAATACGCTGTTGATTATGGAAATATCGTAGGAGCTGTGTTTTCTCCTTTATGAATAATGTCTTCGTCCGTTGTCGATGAAATCACTCAATTTTATTGCTCTCCTTTGTACATCGAGAGGAAACTACCTGCAAGCTCTCCGGCCAGTAGTGAAATTATTCTTCTATTATTTTCGCTGTCCCGCTCTCCGTGAATAACATTAGGGCTAATTTTTGCAGTAACATATAATAATGCGCATCTCGTCCCTCACATACTGTAACTGCACGCTGATTCGGTTCCAATAACGTCTCTTCTCCCTCGCTCATATCGCATGATTTTATGAAAAGCAGAGCCATTTCAAGGAGCACTTATCTTCCCCATAATGACAGCTGTCGTCATCTCGGTGACTTTATTATGGCCCATGCCAAAAACCGTTATGTGGGTATCGTTGAGATAAGATTTATGGTTTGGCCCAGGAGGATGATTCATGAAATTCCTCAGCCTTTTGTGGCCTGCGATGTTAAGGGAAGTGTGAGCAGTGTCGTCCTTTTTCGCTGAAATGATTCTTGATATATTTCATCGCTCTTCCTCAGTTGTATAAGAAAAAAGCAAAAACAAAAATAGAATCAGAATATTACTGCTAATGGCTTGGACCATCGACGGATAGTCTCTCATTCAACCCATCAACAACCAATGTAATAAGCTGCAGACCGAAAATCCACGCCTGTTCCCTTAAACCAGTGGTTCCAAACTGGGGGTAAATTACCCCCTGGGGATAATTTAACAATTTTTCGGAGGTAATGGAGGGGTGACAGAAAAAAAGTTGAAGAATTTTGAAAATCAAGAAAACATTGCCGTACCTGGCATTAGGATTAGCCTGGGTCACACATTTGGCGATTTCAAACCGCGTAAGTCGTAACGGCCGAAATTTTGCACATTATGATTCCACTACGGTCTCATTGCAACCAAATCGTCATAAATCGGCATAAATCGTAACCAAGTCCCCGAGTTTGACGACTTTGTGCCAGGGATGGCGACTATGCAAGGCTGCCTTGCATAGTCGCCGTCATTCAACGACTACTGTCAAAAGTTGCCATCTCTTGGCGCTCACGCAACAATTTCGTAATGGCCTCTCGACTTACGGCATCGACTGCGCAAGTTGTAACTAGCAATGTACGTGGCAAACCCACAACGTGCGCAGCCCCGGAACCAGAATGTGTCGATTGCGTCGGCAGCCTATAAATATAGTTGAAGGGCTTAATTAATTACCCACAGCTGCCCTGGTTTTCAATTTTGAGTAAAATATATTTTGGATTCAAGATTTTCTGTATTCTTGATATAATTTAAGAGCTTCACATATAGCTAAATATGACACTGAATACAAATTAAACTAAAATATATTCGGTAATATAAATAAAGATGAAGTTAAACTTTTATTCACGTAATTTACAGCTTTTTAACATGATTTTCTTTAGTAGGTTCATTGCAATCAAATTCAATTTATTAGCATGTTCTGAAGTATAAGAAATGAAAAGGCATTTTCTATTCAGAGTAAAATATATATTGCATTAAAGATTTTCAGTAATCATTCTTGATATAATTTGAGAACTTCAGATATAGATAAATATGACGAATACTACTTAAAAGGAAATATATTTGGTAATTACTAGTATATAAATATTTTTGAATTTTAAGTTTTATTCAGGAATAGTTTTTTAACATGGTTTTTCTGAAGTATGAAAATGCATTTTTTTTCGTTTTATTATATAATTGATTCCTGCCATTGGACGAAGCCTGCAGGGGAGTTTGCATAATCAAGAAGACGACCGTATGTGTCATGAGTCCTCTCGATCTGCCTCACTCCTGGCAGAAGCATATATAATATATATATATATAATATATATTTATATAAATATGGCCAGAACTATATATATATATATATATATATATATAGTAACGAATTTAAAGTTGTGCAACACTCAAGGGGGCAACGTTACCAAGGACTCGATACGGTCATGAAGAAGATTTATGGGGGTCTGAAACACACTGAATCTATGGGAGTTAAATGGAAAGTATTGATTTAGTTATTAGACTTTATATATATATTATTATTATATATTGCTACTTTCGAAATGCATATTTCCCTTCTTTGAAATGTCATGTAGAATTGTGCAACATTTTTTTTTTCTCTGATTCCTAGATAGCTTAGAGATAGGATGTTCAGATTTCGCATTACATATTGTAAAAGAATATATATATATGACATAGAATGTAAAAAGAGAGAGATTTTCTTTGTCTGTTCAAAGCTGTGAGTGTTTCCCTTTAATGTCAACACTTTGAGATTGGAGGGTCTGCAAGATCCATTTGCTTTCCTATTCTGTTAACGCGTTTGATAAGCGAGCTCAAATCTTCATTTCTGTTTTGAGAATCTGTCATCGTATGTGATAAGCCTTCTGCTCCGTGTCGATCGAGTAGAGTACGTGTCTTTTTTTTAACAGACTGGAATCATATGTGTATGTCTTTGTCAAAGCCACGTGCACATTTCACATTTCATGAGTAAGATTGCGTAAAATTCCGAAGCTTCTGGAAGCATTTGTGCCAAAAACGTTTTGTCATCTGCCCTGTCCAGTTTCCGCAAAGGAAAAGAGATTCATTACATCTTAGGACCGCGAGGCGTTCAGACATCTCTCTCTCTCTCTCTTCATTGCACAGCACTTTTGATCTTAAAGTAATGTAAGGATTTTGTACTTATAAACTGGTCACTTGTAACTTGAGAATTTTAGATTTGATATTTCTTAGAGTTTATCTAGTGTTATTTAGTGTTTTTGTGGAATCTGAACAAACATTGTTTTGTAACAGCGCCTGGTTTTTAGTAAAGTGAAACAAGCCTGCAGCAAAGAAAGAAGTTGGTATACCAAGGTAAAGTGTGTTATATTTTTATAAGTTGCAACTAATAACTAATAACGGATAGGAACTGTGGTTAACTAATAACAGATGGTTGCGAAGGTTTGGTGAAAGCTGATGGTTACAATATTTTGAGTGAAAAAGATTTACACTTTTACACATTGCGTATTTTTGTGTTTTGTGTTTGTTCCATTGTTTGTGCACTTGTTCATTTTCTTATTGAAGTGTGCCTTTTTATTTTATATTTTCATTTGCATTCACAATTTAATTGACTTAGTTATTTTCATTGCTTAATCATTGCACATTTAATTAAATCTAACATTTGTGAATTCATTTGCATTTACTTAGAATTCTTTTCAAGTTTTATTATCGTTTTGCACTTGTGAATTAATTTCAAATTTTCAATTATTGCCTAACACTTTTGAATTTTGATTGAATTAATTTTCTTGAATTTTGTGATAAATTAATTTTGACTTAATTTTACTTAATTTGACTCAAGAATTAATTAAACTTTACTTTGTTTTCAAGTAACGGTAATTTTCCCTGATATTGTGAATTTTACTTATAAATTTTGAATTTAATAATAAATTTTTGTATTTAATATTTTTATAAGTATTTCATTTCTAACCAGTATATTTGCATATGATTATGATTATGATAGGTAGAAACATAGAGTGGTAATTGATTTGCTTTCCTTCAATTTACTTGAAGTGACTTAGAACTAGGGAAGTACTTAGACTTCTGAAATCAGGGAAATACTTAGACTTTTAAAGTTGTTGATGGAGTGATGCCCTTTGATTAATTTAATTACTTACAAGATTACCTCACACCTGTTTTGATGAACTTAGTCTGATTTTCTGCAATACTGGTAAGTTGTTAAGGGATCACTGTTGCCTTTAGAGTATTCCGTCGTTTTGTACGTGTTATGAGGGTTCAGGTGTCTGGCTTTTGGTGAGGTAATAATTGATGAATGGTAACCAGATACTTGGCACTTTGTAACAATATATATATATAAATATATATATATACATATACTATATACTATATATATATATCTATATATAATATATATATATATATATATATATGTATATATATATATAAGTCACCGATAATTAAGACCACACCCACATTTGACGATTTTTACAGGACGGCGAGTACCGTGAAGGCATGACGATTTATTTGCGATTTACTTACGTAATATTCCGACGTACGTAACGGGTTTGTACTGAGTCGTGAAGTGAACATGGATGACTATATATATATATATATATATATATATATATATATATATATATATATATATATATATATATAGTCATCCATGTCATTATATATATATATATATATATATAGATATATATATATATATTATATATATATATATATATATATATGTCATATATGTTCACTTCACGACTCAGTACAAACCCGTTACGTACGTCGGAATATTACGTAAGTAAATCGCAAATAAATCGTCATGCCTTCACGGTACTCGCCGTCCTGTAAAAATCGTCAAATGTGGGTGCGGTCTAAATTGCCGGTGACTTGCGCATACAACTACGTAAATACGTAATGTCATCTCAATTTGGCAATAATTTTGTAATGGTTCATTGCGGAAGTCGTCATGGAGTCGATATCAGCTGAGATTTTTTTGGGGGGATGGGGGAGCCCAAGCCCCGAAACTGTAGGAGATTGATTGCCAAACCCAGCCTTTACGAGAGTCGCTGTCTGAAATCGCCAATGTGGGAACCAGGCTTTAGTCTTAGTATGTAAAGTTGTCAAATAAGCCTACTATAATAAAGTAATAATGTTAAGCACAATAACAATAAACACCAAAATCTAATAAACAGTATTAGAAAAGAAGAAATATGTATCTAAGAGGGTGGCAACTCAAAAGTATTTTGACAGGTATGCTTCTGGACACAAATCACTCAGGAACACTGATGACTCATCGACGTGTCCAGTAAGAGTCACTCACTGCCTGAGGCTGCCTCTATTTCACACTGTCAGTATGTGTGCTGCCCTGTGCAGTATAGTTAGTATTTACCCAATGTTATATCATTTCTATGCTGAATAAGATCTTCTAATGCTACTCAGAATGCCATGAAAAAATAAATGATAAGTTCTCAGTGTTCACACTCTTAGATGCAGTTTTTTTTTTCTTTTTCTGCTGGTTAAACAATAAAATGTACTCAGACGCATTTCTTCGCCATGTTGACAGTTTATAAAAGGGGTAACATGCTTAATGTGCATGTTAAATTGGATAACAAGCTGAAAAAGTTTGGTAAGCACTGCCTTAGACGGTCATCCAGGGCCACTACAAAACCCACTTGGCATTCTGATTATGAGATATAACCTAAAAACTGGGCTATGAAGAATTCAAGTATAACGCAAGTGATCAATTCCATAGTGAGTTCACACTTCTTCAGTGAACAGAAGTTGCTATTTGCATCTTCCATGTCATTACATAACAGTAAAAAAATTTAGTTTTTGGTTAATATGAGTGTTTCTTGCACAAGATGTTCCAGTCTTTGCATTTTCCTACAAGTATAGGACATGAAAGACTTGGATGGGGGGGGGGGGTGCCGGATAGAGAATGATATAATATAATGTATATTTATCATGTAAAGCAAATTAGTTATTTTGGTTTTTTTCTGTTTCAATTGACTGTCAGTGATGCTCTATGGATATAAAGAACGTTTCAAGAAATTAATCATTCGATCCCTTTTAAGAAACGAAGCCTCTTCTCGCAGCGAGACGGAATAGTTGGCCGAGCGTAGACCATGATCGCTTTCCACATACTAGATTAAATCATTTGAAGAAGACGTGTTGTAATTAAGCCTTCAAAATGGACAATGCGATAGTACATTTTATTTGTAATATAGTGTTGTCCTTGAAATGATGTATCCAGGTAAAATGTTCCAGGTAAAAAAAGTTACAGGAAAAAAGCACCACATTAATCTTTTCTAGAAATTGAACCCCAACAGTAAACTATAACAGGAAAAAAAAACCCTCATTAATCTTTTCTAGACATTGAACCCCAAGGGTAAACTATAACCCGGTATGTATCCATGTATGCCACCGTTGAAAAGTGTTTAGTTACAAGCCCGTTGGGATCTTTTCTTTTACTCGGTATGTATCCACCTTAAATGGGTTTTTAAAACCAAATGATACTCGTCCTAACAAAATGAAACAAACTGCAAACAGGCAACTACACCTACCATTGTTCCGATGCAGAATCTCTCTGGGAAGTTGGCTGAAAGGCAAACTAGGCAAATAAGCTCCCGTAATTACAAAAATATACTTTTTATTTCCCAAATTAGCTAACATTAAAATGGAATGAAATCAATTAATAAAAATGAAATAAAATGAATTAACTCTGACCCAAAAGAAACGTTAAACTATCGTTTTCCTCTCTAAATCATGTTTAAGTAAGTACTCCCTCTTATCTCATTATGTCTGACTAACCATAACATTTTAATAAGTCAATAAAAGTCTTAGAGAATCCATTTTTCTATATGGTGACTTTGAACCCATCTGAAATAAAGAGACCACAATTATTACACCACTTTACCCATGAAAATTAATCAAAAAGAATATGTACCGCATCACACTGCCCTTTCTCCAGACCCAATAATTATTACTTCAAAGCTTAACTTTGTCCAAATTCTTTCTTACATTACCTTATTCGATGGGTCTGCAACACCTCTCAACACCTCTTCCAGGCGTGTTCCGCACTCTGTGTCACAAGTAATCAATGAGTGCTGCCTCTTAGGACTTATCTCCCCATAACAAAAGTCATATATTTGTTACGAACACACACGCAGACACGCCCTATGTTGCACCCAGCAAAGACGGGTGCTCTACGCCCAAAAGCGTGCGATCTCCAAGGCGTCACCAACCTCAAAGTGCATTGGTCATCTTTCTTGGCTGTTTTTCATTTCAGCATTCTTCGAGGAATCCAGCGCTTGTCTCTAACCGATTTGTCTCTAACCGGAGAGAGCTGAGATTAACAATTCACTACCGCGCCTTTAAGATGGCTTGGCCACCTATGTCTTTTGTGCACTCACGTCGCACACCACATCAGCTAATGGTATATATAATGTTTGCAAGATAGCCCCTGTAACACATATTTGACTATCATTATGGCTACCATAACTGCAATCACTGGAACTGTGTAGCGTTTGTCGAAGAATTCATCCTCGTCATTATCCTCTAGGAGTGGAACCGAAACCGTCTCCATTGTAGGCGGAACTCTAACCGCCTCATGGTCTCATATAAGTGTTTCACGAACACCTTTGTCGAATAATTGTAGATCCTGGCTGAGCGCATGAACCATCTCGAAACAACTCAGCATGCGCCATTATTCAGCGTCTGCAACCCCTGTAGGTGTATCCAACACCACCGTTGCTGAACTGTAGATTCAACGTCTTCCAATGAAGTAATCGTAACCGCCTTCTCGTTGTCAACTTGAAATATCCCATGACTCCCATGCAGTGCGTCTTGCACCCGCCTCATAGAAGATTGTAGTCTCCTGATTTGTCCCAGAATGTATCCTGAGAAGATCCACCGACGACATCTCATCCATTGCAAAGGCGATCCGAAACATCGCCACTCGTGTAAAGATCCAACCTCTGGTGTTGCAGATCCAAGCTGTTTCCATCGTCACCCTCGTGTGAAGTTGGGAATTCTCTAAAGTCATCGTGTGTCCGTATTTAAAAAGTCTACATGATCATAAAACAATTAAAGTCTTGCTTTAACGCACGAAACTGTCATCAACTAATATACCCAACCTCACAGTCAATTATTAAAAATTCCTCACTAAAATAAAATATGATCTTTACCCATTGAATCCTCATAACTAATCCTCTATCTGACAAATATACCATTAAAAACCCCCATAATGCCTATACAGCAAAACCCCTGTAATGTTTATACAGTTAACCTCCATCAAATAAAATGCCGAATATCCCATCTATCTTACATATACCCAGATAAATCCTACCTCCTGTCTATAATAGAAATGCTATGTAAAGGTTAACCCCGATTTCAAGTTTCCCTTGTAGGAAAAAAAAGGATAATTCAACTTTTCCCATTACAAAATGTATAAGAAGTGAAAAAAAACACATATATAATTCAGAAACGTAGTATGTATCGTCACGGAATTTTGCCGCCGCAACATATCCTATCAACACGAATTGACCCCTTACATTCTTCCCCAAGGAATGTCATCATCGACATCCCTGAAAACGGTACAGACCTCCGAGTAATCAACTCCAAAAGAAAAAATCAACAACTGGTCTCATCACAGTATTGTCAGCATTAAGCCACCTGTGAATACCTCATGTGCTCAAATCGCACTATGGACTTGTCTAGTCAGTCTTGCAGCCTCAGAAATCATCATTCCTTCAAATGGCCCAAATAATCTTTACTGATACTATAGAACCATATTCCTCAAAAATTATCCCTAGGACATCCTCAAAGGTACCAAAAAATTGCCCTCGAAAACGTAACTCATTCATGATACTGCCGCATGTATCTAAAACCACATAACCATTTAGTTGAGATATAAACCACAGAAAACCACAATTCAACAATTATATACCGCCAAATATAACCACTGGTGAATATAAAAATACAACACCCTCATAGGGACCCATAAAACCACAATGCAGTAGTGCCACCCCCGAAGAGCCATAATACCAAATGAACCACAATACCCACCCCTTTGGCTCGTAAAACCACAGATCACCACCAAAAATTATAACCACAAAAAATCCACCACCAAAGATTATAGCCACAAAAAAAATTAACTACGGAAATAACCACAAAAAATTCAGCCCCAAAAATTATAGCCACAAAAAATTCAGCCCCAATAAACCCATGCCGCCAGGGATCACCATATGAACCTGTTATAAAATTTCTCAGCTTAACAGAAATTTGCCATACTTTCCACCCCGTTTTTCCTCGTGAAATATTTACCTCTGGTTTTTACGCCAAATCACCGCAGTTTGCGCATAATAAGAAAAATTGTAGAAGAAATGAAAGAGAAAAAAAAAACATTACATTAAAATGACTAATCACATTTCACCACCAATTTGCAAAACCAGAAAAAAATGCAACTGCGTGATATTATATTAGTTATCACAACCAACTCTTTCCAGTTTTGATATATGAGTTAATTTCGACCGACCTGTTTTTTCATCTAAGACTATAAATCTGTTTCCAGTCTTTTCCTCAACGACTCTAAAAGGACCTTCAAATTTCCGACCCAATTTGTAATTTACTTCATTTCTCACATTGATTTTTAGAAATACCTTGTCTCCAACACTGATTTTAACATTAGATGTCTTACAATTACTTCTTTCCACCATTTCTTGGGTTTCTTGGCTGAGACAAGCATGTGTCTCCTTCGCTGTAGAAATTCATGCTTCGATTGTATCTTCTCCATGATGAGGTATAGTTAACAGATCAAATATGCCTTGTGCTTGGCAACCAAACAAAGCTTCAAATGGAGACATTTTAATGGAATCACTAACCATAGTGTTAGTGTTATGCCTGACAACATCTATATATCTATCCCAGTTTTTATCATTACCCCCTACAGTCTTCCTGAGAGCTTCGAGCACTTTCCTGTTCGCTCGTTCACACAACCCATTAGCTTCAGGTCTGTATGGAATAATTGTTACTTTCTGTATCCCAATGACTTCCGCCAAACATTCTAAAGTTTTATTTACAAATTCTCTGCCATTGTCGGTCAATAAAACCTCGGGTGAGCCATATCTGCAAATGATACCATTGAAAAATGCAATAGCCACTTCTTCAGATGTTTTATGCTTAAGTGGAAAAATTTCTACTATCCTCGTAAGTTTACCTATTATTCGCATATCTAGATTCACAAAAATTTCCTAGGATATCCATATGTATTCTCTGAAAAGGTCAACTTGGTATCGGATATGACCCTAATTTGCAGGAAGTTATCCTTGCAAGTTTGCAAGCATTGCATACTGTACAGTTTTTCACAAAATTATCCACATCTTTCACCATGTTTTTCCAAATATATTTAGCATGCACCTCATTATACGTTTTTTCTATCCCCAAGTGTGGACCACTGAACCTGCAATGTAGTATATCCAAAACCACTGGAATTAGGACTTTCGGAACTACGATCTGTGTCGTGTTTCCTTTACTTTCACTAGTCCTTAATTTATATTCAATTTTCCTGACCAACAGATTACCTTCTAATTCTAAACCCGAAAAAGGTAACTTATAACGTTTCCTGACTAATTCCCCTGTAAGAAACGCTTTTGCGTCTACCAAAATTTCATTTTTATCCTGCCTTTGCTCTATGAGACTCATATCCCATTGTATAGAATCACTAGTAGCTAGTGCAACTTGAAATCCTTCTGTGTCATAAAAACTTCTACTTTGGGCATCTGCAAGTACAATTAATTTGCCTTCTATATTTTGAGCTTTGCATCGAAGTCCTTGATAGTTAAAAACCATCGAGCTCTTTTAGGTGACAAATCGGGCTTATTAAAAAGATCCAATAATGGCTTGTGGTCTGTAAGGACTTCTACTTTATTCCCCGTCAGTAGCATTTTAAAATGAACCAAACTTGATACTATTACAAAGGCTTCTTTATCTATGGTAGCCATTAATCTTTCATTGCTGACCTTTGTCCTAAACTTCCTGCTATAAAACGCTATGGGATTGAATTTCCCATCAAACATTTGCATAAGGCAAGCACCTATACCCTCTTGACTGGCATCAGTCACTAATGTGAATGGTTTGCTGAAATCTGGAAATTTCAGAACTGGGGGATTCATTAACGCGTCCTTAAGTTTCTGAAAACTATCATTCTGCGGGTTTCCCCATTGAAATTAAATGTCTTCCTGCAATATATATGTTAGAGGAGCTGCTATGTTAGAAAAGACTTTCACAAATCTACGGAAGTACCCTGCCATACCTAGAAATGTCTTAATTTCTTTCTTTGATTTCGGGGTGCGAAAACGTATAAAATCGACGCATACTCGGACAGAACCGTCCTTCTTAGGCACTGCTAACAGAGGAAATTTGTTTGGAGACACACTAGGTCTAATGATTCCTTCTTCTTCCCATTTATTGACCTCTTTCTCTACCTGTTCTCTGATTTTGAAAGGTATGCGGTATGCAGGAATAAAAATAAGTTTTGTACCTTTCTCTAAGTTTACTTTATGTTCTAACACATTAGTCAATCCCAGTTTATCCCCTTGTAAAGCCACTGTATCCCAAAATTCTGCCAAGAGTTCGCTTACCACTTCAATATGCTCACTATAATCCGCATTAGATAAACGTTCTCTGAATATTCGCTTCCTTGATTGCATTTCTGCCTCTGAAAACCACTGTCATTACTCCAGTCTTGGAGATCTACCACATATGTATTCATCTGGTATTTTCTAACTGTATCATTACAGTTCAGTAATTCTATCCATGTAACACCAGTGTTCGATACATTGTTCACTGATGCCGTGCTAATAACCCCTCTTAGTTTCTCACTACCCTCAATTATGCATACTTCCGCCGGTTTTTTCACTTCCCACCATTTGACTTTTACCATAGTCTTTGATCCTGGCATTAAAATAATATCCTCTGATAAGACATATCTATATTTGTGGTTAGTACCTCCCCGTTCCACAATCCCATAAATATCACCACCCGTGGTTCTCATTGCATCCACCCCATTGTTAGTATCAGTAATAATATCAATATTAGTATCAGTATCACTACCCATAACGCCATTGTCACACCCACCAAAATTGTTACCACCGTGGCCCCCAATATCCCGTTTAACATCACCGCAGTTATTCCCCGTATCATCAGTGTGGGTTTTGGTGTCACCACTCCCCATATCACCGGTATCATCACCATTAGCACCGCCAAACGCACCACTTTTTTCCATAATCTCCATATCCTCAGCTTCACTTGCGTCCTCATAAGGGATAAAAACACTAACACCCGCATGGACCGAAATCTTGTGTCTCCTACATGCAGGATGGCCCAGTAAAAGTCTGTTGCCCATCACAACCCCTTTTATAACCAAAAATGGTTCTATTAACACTAATACCCAGAGTAAACCGTATTTTAACAAAACCCAGGGTGCTTAATCTATGGGCTTTCACATCACACACCGTCTCCGTTGAGGGTTTCAAAAGGTAATGGGAGAACATGGATTAATACAAATTATGATCCATTAAGTTTATACTAGCGCCGGTGTCAATAAACACCTGGATATCAACATCTTCCACTGTTCCATATACTATAGGCCTGGGCTCTGGGCCGTCCCCGACGAGACCACAATAGCATGTACGAATCATCTGTACCCTTTTTGTTGATCGGCTTTCCAAAAATTTTGCCGATCCCTTTGTCCTCTTAAGTGACCTGCCTGGGAATTTCTTGTATTATAACTCCCAGACTTTTGAGGTGTAGGTCTCGCATCTGTCCGTATCTGAAACGGACAAGCTTGCCAATGGTGATCCACACTCTTACGCATTCCACAACATTTGACTCTACACACTTTCTTTGTGTGCCCTGGTTTATTACAATTGTAGCAATGCAACTGCTGTTGCCTTTTATTGATCGATCCTCTATTATATTCCACTTTTACACACAAACGGGGAGAAGTATTTTGTGTGTCTCTTTGCACCGTATTTCTCGGACCGGTCCGGTTAAAAAATATACTATCCACCGCACAACAAACCCCAACCCAAAAAGATTAATAATAATCATCCACCAATAAAAGATAAAATAAACATGCACCGCGCCCAACAAATCGCTATATGAACTCGCCACTGCTCAGGTTCAAAGTAATCAGCTGGGAACAAAAAATGGGAAAAAAATCAGTTTGAGAGAAAACGGCTTGAATCAGCATCCATTCACTCGGGCTGCCACTACCTCTCTCTCTCTCTCTCTCTCTCTCTTGCTGACCCCCCCCCTCTCTCTCTCTCTTTTGCCCCCCCCATCTCTCTCTCTCTCGCCCAACATAAACGAAACTCACAATACCACTTTTCCCCCATATTTTTTATCACCAAAACTGCTAATGTCCACCGAATCTCGAGGGACATCAAAATAAAACACACTTTTCAGTAAATTAACACCAATAAAAAGAGAATAAAAAGAAAGGAAGGAAATATAAAATTATACACTCATGTCTTCATAGAACCGAAGTCAGTACCTGTCTACACATTGCAACCGCGCATAATTCATTCCCGTTACACCATAAATACACTCCAATAACCTCCATAACACAGAAATATGTCTTCACACTAAACCATGGCTAGGAAAACTGCTCGCACGGCCGCACCCGAATATCTTCGCCAAAGTCAGCAATAAAGCAAGTTGCCCGATACATAATTACAAATACTTTCACCAAAATATGCCTAATCTATATATAGTCTCTTTGGAGGTGCTACCTATGGCCCTAATGAACCTTTTTACCGCAGCCACCAACTCTTAAACAGGTTTTTAAGACCAAATAATACTCTTCCTAACAAAATGAAACAAACTGCTAACAGGCAACTACACCTACCATTGTTCCAATGCGGAATCTCTCTGGGAAGTTGGCTGAAAGGCAAACTAGGCAAATAAGCTCCCGTAATTACAAAAATATACTTTTTATTTCCCAAATTAGCTAACATTAAAATGGAATCAAATCAATTAATAAAAATGGAATAAAATGAATTAACTCTGACCAATAAGAAACGTTAAACTATCGTTTTCCTCTCCAAATCATGTTTAAGTAAGTACCCCCTCTTATCTCATTATGCCCGACTAACCATAACATTTTAATAAGTCAATAAAAGTCTTAGAGAATCAATTTTTCTATATGGTGACTTTGAACCCATCTGAAATAAAGAGACCACAATTATTACACCACTTTACCCATGAAAGTTAATCAAAATGAATGGTACCGCACCACACTTCTCTTTCTCCAGACCCAATAATTATTACTTCAAAGCTTAACTTTTTCAAAGTTCTTTCTTACGTTACCTTATTCGATGGGTCTGCAACACCGCTCAACACCTCTTCCAGGCGTGTTCCGCACTCTGTCACAAGTAATCAATGTCACAAGTAATCAATGAGTGCTCCCTCTTAGCACTTATCTCCCCATAACAAAAGTCATATATCGTTTGTTATGAACACACACGCACTGTGTTGCACCCAGCAAATACGGGTGCTCCACGTCCAAAACGTGTGATCTCCGAGGCGTCACCGACCTCAACATGCATTGGTCATCTTTCCTGGCTTTTTTTTATTTCAGCATTCTTCGAGGAATCCAACGCACTTGTCTCTAACCGACTTATCTCTAACCGGAAAGAGCTGAGATTAACAATTCACTACTGCACCTTTAAGACATAGATGGGATAATGCGAATATAATAAATCTCATTAATAAAAACCTTTTGCAGAAGATAGTCAATCAAAGAATATTTAGGGAAATGTTTAGGAATAGAGACAGTAACTTATTTGAATTGTGATTTTTCTGTAAGTCCTATAGCAAGGATGAATGCCATAAATATTCTTTGTATGCTGGTTGGTATAAAAATGATCACATACTTCTCGAGTAAAAAAAAAAAAGTAATCAGTGCTACAAGATTTATTTCCCAATTGATGCTAAATTGTATATGAAACTAAGCTAAATCTATGATAATTATGCTACTGGATTATTTTATTTTCACAGTAAATACAGATATATAACTTAAAAATACCATTGGCCATTAATGAACATTTGAGATTTCTATTATAAACGTGTCTGGAAGGTATTGGATCCAGATATCAAACAAAAAAGGTAGATTTTTTATTTGGATATTTTTAAGAAATTTAAAAAGTAAACGATGTCGCAGTCTCTACCAAATTTGTAATATCAAGATGGCTTCCTTGCACTTACTTCATAAAACGAACATTGGTGACACTTGGGCAGTATGAGGAAGCAAATTTTCTTATGCGATACTAGACTGATAAACCCAATTCGTTTAATAAATTTATTTTTATCAAAATAGGTCTATTGTGCCAAAATTATGATAAAAGCACCAAATAATGCTAGCTAGATTTGGTAACAGTAACACTGGATTCTGGAAGACGGAAGTAATAAAAATCATATACCAAATTACTTGACATTTCCCTCGATCAACGATAATCCGAATTTATCACATTTACTTACAAGTTTCAACCTATTCGATTGTCTACAATTTAACTAAAGCACTTCCTCATTAGAAGTACCTCAAAAATGATTGAACGAAACCCGAAAACACAACTTACATCATCGATACTGCTAACAAGGCAGCCATGATTATTTAATTGATTTTCCTGTATACAGAAATTTTATGTTAAATTCTACTATAATTTTTATATCTATTTGTTAGTTTTTAAAATTTTAATATAAAAAGTAGAATTTGTTCAAGTGGTTAAACAAATGGAATTTAAAAAGCGAAAAGGTGGTTCCACGACGTTGAAAGAGCATAACAATATGGTCGTCAGTCGACTTATATGGGTCGTAACTGAAGTGGTTGAGAACGGCAAGGAAAATACAGCCTTGGGGGTATGATGGTAATATCCTTCAATTTAGTAAAAAGAAAAGAAAATAGAAAAAAAATAGAGATAGCGAGAGAAAGAAAATATACTTTAGCCTATTTCTTCCGTCTGTCTACTCACTCACCAACATGAGTTTTAGGTAGTTATGACAATACTATAATTAGAGGGCCAATAATATCTGTAGGTGTTACTATCTGTATATTAGTAGCTACTATGTATTTCGGTATTCTTCAACTAAGGATGCAGGCTTATTCGGACCTTGGCTGATTCGGACCAGATTCGGACCTTAATCTTGGCTGATTCGAACCATTTGCTAGGCTGATTCGGACCCATACTAATAATTTTATATTATAGCAATGGGTATTCCTATATAAGCGTTCCGCATCGTTCGTCCCCGCGAATACGAAAGCCACCAGGAATTGGGGCGTCAAATGTATTTCGCCGTGTTTAGTACGAGCCCCTGGGGTTAATTACAGTCGTCCGAATAAATATTACTTAAAATTCTCGTTCAGGAGGTAAAACTGCATAGAAAAATCGGCCAATCATTTGAAGGTCCGAATAAGCCTGGATAAAGGTCCGAATGAGCCAAGGTTCGAATAAGCCTGTTCCCTCTTCAACCTGGACGGCGTTGCAGAACCTTGCAGCCATCTTGAATAAAAACCCACAAAACACAAATACATTTTTTTTTGTCATTATCTTAATGATGGTAGGCTGTATGGCTTCTCGTCCTTCAGGAGAAAACAGAATAACATTTTCCAGTAGGCAAAGCACACTGGAATATTTGTATCCATAATTTTGTGCTAATCAGTTTAATGTCTTGTTAGAAGTAGACAATGCTCCCCTGTCAATTTCCTTTCTATTTTCAGCATATTATTGTGGTGCATAAGTAGGTACAATGGTTTCTTCAATTTTAAAACCGATTGCGGCACTACTATTATAAAGTAAAGACGATATTGTCCACTACTAGAAAGGCTTAGAAATCAGTGGATCCATAGGGGACTAGTTGTGGCTCAACAAGTCTCGGCCTTCGAACACATTGAGACTACTTCAGTACGACTTAACCTCACTGTAGAAAACAACTTCTATTAACCTATTCGGCGAGGAAACTAGTTGTACTTTGTTCTTTAACAGATATTGGCCTAATGTACGTTTTCATCGAACCATGTGTCTCTCACAGACTTGTAATAATAATAGGAAGAAACTGTACTTTGAGAGCCGAGGCTAAACCGATGCACTCTTACTATTCAATTCATTTGGTAAGACTATATCATTTGAGGGGTAACAAGGGAAAGAATCTTGGTCATGCGAGCGTTAATGTTGTGCCTATTAATTAGGCAGCTACTTTCATTGTTTTGTCCTTTTTTTGGAAAACCAATTTATTCCAAACTAATCAAAATTACTATCTTACTGCAGTCTCACTTTAATAATTCTCTCAAAGCATCGTTCCAAAGACTTAGAATAAAATGAAGTGGCTTTGTTAAACTTTACTGTAGTTGGTTTGTTTGTAAGATGCTTTCTAATAATTGAGATATACACAAATATTTCCCTGTGACTTTATTAGTGACCTCCATAAATTGATATGACTTTTTTTCTTGCGAGTTTTCCTAACCGAAGTTGTGACTTTCTTTCCTATGACTTTATTTTCGACTACCGAAATGTCATCCTTGAAAACCTTAACATTATTTAAAAATATATTTTCGGCTGGTTGACTTCGCTTCCATGAAAGGGTAATTTGTACCGGCGAACTTGCATAAACTGTTTATCTGTGTACCAGAAGCAAAACTGGCCCCAGTACTTAATAACAAAGGGTTGTCTCGAAATGTCCTTCAGGTTTCGTTCCACAAGGTTTAGACTAATTAGAAACCGCTTAGTTTTTCTACTCTCTACATTGAAACTGCTGTTAAGTACACCATACCTTTCTGTGCTAACTAAATAGTAGTTTTCACGAAATATGACGAAAACAAATTATATCCCTTTAAACAAAATAACCTTCCTTTGCCAGAGACTCATAGATGATCCTCAAGACCAAAAAAGTCACAGACGAGTTTCGAAACACAGACAGAACGGCAGAGAAATCGGGCCTTCGCTGTGTCGGTACAGAGGAGGAAGGAGGAGCGTTTATTCAGTATATTTCAAAGTAGTGATAGGAATAACAAAATGCACCAAATGCAGAAAGAAGCGCCCCAGTGGCGTGATTGGTATTGTGTTTGCGTCCCATCTCGGTGGTCGCGAGTTCGATTCTCGGCCATTCCATTGAGGAGTGAGAGATGTGTATTTCTGGTGATAGAAGTTCACTCTCGACGTGGTTCGGAAGTCACGTAAAGCCGTCGGTCCCGTTGCTGAATAACCACTTGTTCCATGTAACGTAAAAACACCATACAAACAAACAAATGAAGAAAGAGAAGAGAAAATCGAGGGAATTTTTCGATAGGCGGAAAATCTTTTGTCCTTAGTTGCCATCTGGATAAGACGATTGATATAAAGAATTCCGTCATGAAGAAGAGACTACATAGATGGGATAATGTGAATATAATAAATCTCATTAAAAAAAAAAAAAAAAAAAATTAGCAGAACACAGTCATTCAAAGGATATTTAGGGAAATGTCTCGGAATAGAGACAGTAATTTATTTGAACTGATTTTTCTGTCAGTCATAAAGCAAGGATGAATGCCATAAAGATTCTCTATAAGCTGGTTAGTATAAAAATGATCACACATGTCTCGAATAAAAAAAAAAAAGTAATCAGTGCTACAAGATTTATTTGACAATTGATGCTAAATTGTATATGAAACTAAGCTTAGTAAATCTATCATAATTATGCTACTCGAATGCCAAAATTATGCTAATTTACTATTATCTTATTTTCACAGTAAATACAGATATATAACTTAAAAATACAATTGCCTTTTAATGAACATTTGAGATTTCTATTAAAAACTTGTCTGGAAGGTATTGGATCCAGATATCAAACAAAAAGGTAGATTTTTTAAGCAAAATAGGAAATCAAGTAAACGCCATTCACTATGCAGGTCTTGCTTTTCGTAGTCCAAGATTATATCTGGAAATTTGGAAGAAATTTAACAAATAAACGATGTCTCACTCTCTACCAAATTTGTAGTATCAAGATGGCTTCCTTGCACTTACTTCATAAAACGGACATTGGTGACGCCTGGGCCGTATGAGGAGTTAAGGACACATCAAAACTGTATGTTCAGATTTTCTTATGCGAAACTAGACTGATAAACCCAATTCGTTAATTACATTTCTTTTTATCAAACTAAGTGAATTGTGCCTTTATTTACATAATTCTATATTTATGCCAAGATTATGATAAAATCATTAGGTAACACTGGAAGACGGAAGTTATAAAAATCATTTGATATCTGTCCTGATGTAACTCATAATTTTATCTAATAAAATTGCTTTATATAAGATTCACATTAATTACTTGACACTTCCCTTGAACACAGTGTAAAGATTAGTCGTTACTTGTTTAAACAACCATTACGATGGTTACATCGTTTCCCTTACCCGCCAGTGTTTATCGGCATGGTGACGCTGTAACTTTTGTCGTGGTTTGAGTGACAACTGCAGACATGTTTTGGATGGCGAAGAGTTTCTAGGAAACCTAGGCTGAGTGGGCAACAGCAGCATGACAGTGTCGGAACAGCTGGAAGTCGTTTGACTTCGACGGTGTCTAGCAAGTGTATGGTTCTGGTAATGATGTTGATTTGCATTATATTTATTGTTGTATCGAGTAAGTGTATGGCTCTAATTTAGTTCAATGTTTACTTCTGATTTATTTCTGGCTTATTAATGGTTTTTATTTTGATAATTTATCACTATTTTCGCCACTCAAAACCTGGTCTCAATTGTACATTTGTAAATTGACCTGTAGATAAATAGTTATTATTGTCTTGTTCAGTCCTCCGCCTTAATTTGTCTTTCCTTTCGTCAGTCATTCCAGCCCAATTTCTTGTTCTTATTTTGAACCATTCACAGGTCACTAATAACGAGATCAGTAGAACAGATAATCAGATTTTATTAATTACTTAAAACCTATTCGGTTGTCTACAATTTATCTTAAGCACTTCCTCATTAGAGGAGCGGCGCTTAAAAAATGCTATTATGCTTCTCACAAAATTTTTTTTCACAATCGCAAAACACCTGTTAACAAGGCGGCCATGTTTATTCATTGATTGTCCTGTATACAGGAATTTTATGTTAAATTCTTCTACATTTTATATGTATCTATTAGTTTTTGAAATTATACTAAAAATAGTTCAATTTTTTATTTTATTTTCAAAGTGAAACAGAAGTGGATAACAAATGGAATTTAAAAAGCGAGGAGAAAAAGTAACAAGGTCTTGCAAAGGCGGTTTCGTTGCATCGGATATGGCAGTACGTGTCCCCTGTGCCAGGTAAGCTCTGATTTGTAGCCACTGGCAAAGATCATCTATGAATTAATTTCCTCAAAAAGCTTCTGTCGATCTACGACGTTGAAAGAGCATAACAATATGGTCGTCAGTCGACTTATATGGGTCGTAACTGAGGTGGTTGAAAACGACAACGAAAATACTGCCTTGGGGTATGATGGTAATATCCTTCAATTTGGTAAAAATGAAAAATAAAATAGAGAGCGAGAGAGAAAAAATATACTTTATTTCCTCCTTCTGTCTACTCACTCACCAACGTGAGTTTCAGGTAGTTATGGCAATACTATAATTAGAGGGTCAATAATATCTGTAGGTATTACTATCTGTATATTAGTACTAAGTATTTCGGTATTCTTCAACTAGGACGGCGCTGTAGAACCTTGCAGCCATCTTGAATAAAAAACCCACAACCCAAATAAATTTTTTTGCTCATTATCTTAATGATGGTAGGCTGTATGGCTTCTCATCCTTCAGGAGAAAACAGAATAACATTTTCCAGTAGGCAAAGCACACTTGAATATTTGTATCCATAATTTTGTGCTAATCAGTTTAATGTCTTGTTAGCAGTAGACAATGCTCCTCTGTCAATTTCCTTTACATTTTCAGCATATTATTGGGGCGCATAAGTAGGTACAATGGCTACTTCAAATCGATTGCAGCACTACTATTATAAAGTAAAGACGATATTGTCCACTACTAGAAAGGCTTAGAAATCAGTGGATCCATAGGGGACTAGTTGTGGCTCAACAAGTCTCGGCCTTCGAACACATTGAGACTACTTCAGGACGACTTAACCTCACTATAGAAAACAGCGTCTATTAACCTATTCGATGAGGAAACTAGTTGTATTTTGTTCTTTAACGGATATTGGCCTAATGTACGTTTTCATCGAACCATATGTCTTCACAGACTTGTAATTATAATAGGAAGAAACTGTACTTTGAGAGCCGAGGCTAAACCGATGCCCTCTTACTATTCATTTGGTAAGACTATATCATTTGAGGGGTAAAAAGGGAAAGAATCTTGGTCATGCGAGCGTTATGTTGTGCCTATTGATTAGGCAGCTACTTTCAATGCTTTGTCCTTTTTTTGGAAAACCAATTTATTCCAAACTAATCAAAATTACTATCTTACTGCAGTCTCACTTTAATAATTCTCTCAAAGCATCGTTCCAAAGACTTAGAATAAAATGAAGTGGCTTTGTGTAGGAATGTTCCATTTGAGGTATGATATGTTTTCCCTGTTATGTGTATCTCTTTGCACGGGGTTCAGGAAAAGACACAACACACAAGTCAGTTCCCGCTCATCCCTTGATCTGTAATCAACTCTTGTACATTAAAGGAATCAACTGGTCCCGAGTATGTCTCAACCTGCTTACATGGCGCAGTGATTCTCGTTCCAAAGCAGGACCTACAAGATGCTGAGACGAGGCCATCACAACACACCCAGGGGCACAGCAAGATGTTCCCCCAGGGGCACTGCAAGCAGGAATGCAACGCCGGCACCACGAGGGACAGGACTTGTTACAGGCTTTGGTTGGCCTCATGGCGCAAGGAAGACCACATGGTTCAGCCTCGGCAGGTGTTAGGGCGATGTGCCCTGAGAAGTGTAGCTATGAGATGACACAAAGCAGTTTTCGAGAATGGTGTCGCTCTATGAGTGATTGGCTAGCCTTAGGAAACGTCTCAGGAGAGAATGCACTTATCAGTATCGGGTTAAACTGCGATGAGAAGTTAAGGATGGCTATAGATGCAACGCACTCAGAGGTTCAGTGGAACTCATTAACGGCCTCTGAGGCATTTGACAGACTGGAGGAGATCACGACGAAGTCTGTGAATAAGGCAGTGGCATGGGACAAGTTTTTCTCAGCGCAACAAGGCGATCAAGAAACCGCGAAATCTTTTATGCATAGGTGCCAACAATTGGCCTTAGATTGTGGGTTTAAGTGTCCCCATTGTCGAGCTGATCTGAATGATTTTGTGTTAGTTCAGCGGATAACAAGTGGTTTAAGCAATGTGGGACTTAAGCAAGAGATCCTACAGGATCATGAGGTTTTCAATACGGCTGGTGATATTTACCCGACCGTCGGGCAAACAATAAGCACATTTTCTTGTTCTCCCGACGGTCGGGTAAACAGTGCGCTGGAATTATTTTCCCGACCGTCGTCTAAACAGTACAATTGGGTTGTTATTCTAACGACTGTTGTGTAAACAGTGCGAATATTGCTTATTCTAACGACGGTCGTGGGAACTTGTTATTTTCCCGACTGTCGTTTGTGGACTGTTGTTAGCCTGTTCGTCATGGCATATTGTAAAAAGGCAACCATCAAATTTTTTGTAGCTTTTTTAGGCTAAAAAATGGGCTATACTAGTATATGTGCGCGAATTATTTCCAAAGCCTTTGTTATAAACTCATGGAACATCTAGGCCCCCTATGGCCTGGCACACTAACGTAAGGGGGAAGCCTCATATTTGTCTTGTTAAAAAATTATGGGCTTTAAAGGTAGGGTAGCCTCTATTCTAGTTTTCTAACACAAGTTAGGATTTTTATATCTTATTACCAAACAATGGCAGCATATTATTTTTATACTCAGTTATTTCAACACTTATTAAAGGCAGGGTAGCCTCTATCTAGTGTGATCACACAAGTTAGGATTTCTATATCTTAATACCAAACAATGGCAGCATATTTTTATATTTTGACAGTGCCATTAAATTGTTATTTCAACACTTAAATACTGGTCAGTTCGAAGCGTAAATATATTTGATAGTGGAGTAGCAGACATCAGGATTTTGAGGTATTCGACGAGGCTAGCCTACCTTTAAATACTGGACAGCTCAAAGCGTAAATATATATAGTTGATAGTGGAGTGGCCGAGTAGCAAACATAAGGATTTTGAGGTTTTCAATGAGGCTACCCTGCCTTTTAAGGTTGGGTAGCCTCGTTGAAAACTTCAAAAATCTGATGTCTCAAATTTAAAGATGTTAGACCTACCACTGTTTGGTATTAAAAGGCCCCTGTATTCAATAGGCCTAATATGATAATATTTTAATGTGCAAGTCTAATGAAAGTGGTGCAGGTGCTGCGCCTTAAAGCAAGTATCGCATATAGAGCATGTTCAGGCTATTGCATATAGGGGGCCCTTTAAAGGCAGGGTAGGGGTGGTAGTAGGATATAATAATAGGCCGTAATGATATTGATATTTTACTATACATGTAGGCATATTTAGGGCGGGTTCGAGTAAGTAAAGTTGCATTTTACCCTCACCAATGGGGTTTCTGTCAGGAATAGCCAACAACTCTTACAAGGCAGCATCCACCCTTTCAGTTTACGTGTAGGGCCTACAGGACAATATTATCTACCCCTGTCCTTCAGTTCATTTCTGAAACACAACATACCCAATTGAGTTCAGTATTGATATACCCAGGACAAAATTTCCCCATGCATTTAAGGATACACAGGACAACATCTACCCATTCTGTAATTTCAACATAACGACCAGGTTCCTGTTCTAAAATGTTATCAAGAGTTTCCATTAAAAGTGTCACATCAGTAGCGCCATTGCCATCTTCCATTCGGAATTTTTGTTTAAGGTTGTTAATGTCTACAGGTGTCAACATTTTTCCTGATACCTGGGCTAGCGTATCTCGAAAAACCTTTGGTGGTACCGACATCTTGAACATTAATCTTCCCACATCAACGTGTTCGTTTTCCAGGCGCCGCATTTGAGGGTACATTAGGAAGGTTGACCGGCTTGTTTTGTGGTTGTGGGTGAAATCAGCCTTGCTCACAACCAGGCAGACTTCTTTTCTATTCGCGGTCAGAAGGAAGCCGCTGGGGCAGTTCATCTTGAATGTTCTGAAGAAAAAAATATCATTTTAACAGCTGTTACAAGATCAATGGGGAGCTGGCAGTATAATAGATGGCTCTGCGCAGGTAAGGGCTTTTAGCCTGGTACCCTCTTCGAGAGTCTTTGTCATTTTGTGATGTTGCCATTGTGACGTTATGATGTTGCCATGCAACTTGCGGTGTGCGCAGCATTGTCACCATAGAAAATGATTTGTGATTGGTTCATCCAAGATGTTTTTTAATGTTGAATATTTCACTTGGTACTGGGTAGTAAAAAGTATTGGAATTTTGTATTGCATGTATGCAATACTAAAAAGCGTCAATTTGCAATTGCATTATAAATGACCAAAAAACAATTACGTTTGACCGAGTTAAATTGATTTAAATGTCTGCGTATTTCTAGTACTTCTGACTGGAAATGCAGTGGTGCCTCTAGTGTTAAAGCCCTTACGGCGTCAGCACCGCGCCATGGATTAGTTCTGCTAAGACAAACCGACTTTCTGAGTCCTATAAACGACGTAATACACATATAATTAAACAAATTTGACCAGTAATGGATGTAAAAAGCATTATTCTTGCTTTCAAATGAAGTATTAATAACTTATAAGGTGGTTTTCGGTTGCTATATGTGGTTTTCTGTGGCTTTCTGTGGTTTTCGGTATTCTTACGTACCGATGAACTATTGGTCAATTAACACTGGAAAATCCATTTGTACAGTACTTCAGTTTCATGAACTAGCCTAGTAAGTTAGGCCTAACCAACAACATGACCGATATTAATGGATATTAATAGGACCATATTAATAGGCCTAGTTTAAATGTTGAATGTACTGTGTGTACTGTCACTGTGTACACACATCAAAATGTACACGAACACTGCAGTGCATTGCATGCACAGTGCAGTGTTCGTACTGTAATCAACTGACTGAGTTGGTCTATTTTCTTGTCTATAAGGTTAAAAATAAGGACCGAAAAACATATAATAGGATGTCATAATACCTTTGGTTAGGTCTTTTACCCGTGCTCGTAGTGCTGTGCTCTCCGGCATGTTTGCACTGAAAACTGGCACGGCTGTATCTGAACTCATTCTTGTAGTGGTTCTGAGGGTTAACTACAGTTGTGTTTGCCTTGCCGATTGTTCTGCAGTCACGTATAACATACTTGGCACATGTTTGATGTTCTAGTTTTTCTTTTTCTCTCACGAATTCGTCATAATCTTTGAATTTTTGACCCACATAAAATACACGTCCATCACTTCTCGAATCCATTTTCATCATGGCGTCGGTTTCATACAACCTCGTTCCCATATTTCTGATGACGTCACGGTCGGGAAAATAAGAAAATGGTTTGCTTGTTTGCCCGACCGTCGGGCAAATAATCACTTCCTTTCAATACTGTGCAGAAATTGTTACGTAAATGTGAAATTTATGAATCCGCAGAAAAGGATAGTATTAGCGCTCGTGGAAGGGCAAACGTAGCTAGTTTGGTAAAAGGGGATGAGATAGGCTTAGGCCTAGTTGAAAGTGGGTTAGAAGGTGAAAGTAAAATTATTGCTAGCTATAGGTGTAATAATAGTGACAAGGGACACAGCCGTGGCCGTAGTAGCTCGAAACCTACTGGTAGCAGTAAGTCAGATACCAGGTGTAAAAAGTGCGGCAGTGGGGAAACTGCCGATGGTGAAAATAAAGGTTAAGCATGAGTTTTCATGTGAGTGTGTCGTTGTTGAGGCTGTTCCAGACACAGGGGCAGAAGTGTGTATAGTAGGGGTAGATTTGTTACCAAAATTGGGTTTGAAGGTACCTAATCTCTCTCAGTGTAATGTCATTGTAAATCACGCAGGGGAGAAGTCATTGAGAATATATGGGTCTGTTGATATGTTAATAGAATTGGGTGATAAATCAGTGAGCACTAGTGTTATCGTTGTGCAAGGTGCTACCCATTTTTATATGTCTTTAGGAGTGTGTAAATCACTAGGTCTAGTGCACACAAAGTTTCCCCATCATACTGTCGCTACCATGAATGACGTCACTCGGAAACCCTCTGCGTCGACTAACCCCCGCCAAACGCCTGAAGAAAACGTTCGCACACGGGTAGGGGGTGGTGGTCGTCAGCGCGAGATGCCATACGCTGCCACGGAGGAGAATGTCCCTAGGCTGAGGGACTGGCTACTGCAACGTTTTTGCGAAGACTACGTTCAACGTTTCAAGAAACCCTCTGCCGATGATGAAAGGAGCCCCTCACCACATTCACCTGAGGGAAGGTGCCATCCCCTATGCGTGTCATACACCTATACCAGTTCCTAAGCATTGGGAGGCCAATGTTAAGGCTCAGCTCGACGAAGATGTCAAATTAGGAGTAATTAGGGAGGTCCCTGCTGGTACAGCTACGGACTGGTGTGCAAGGATGGTAGTAGTAGCAAAGAAAAATGGTAAACCACGGAGGACCGTGGACTATCAAGAGCTGAATAAGAATTGCAAACGAGAAACGCATCACACATGTGCTCCTTTTGACATGGTCTCGGGTGTGCCACTACGTACATATAAGACTGTAGTTGATGCCTATGCCGGATTCCACCAGGTGCCATTAGATGAGGAGAGCCGACAGTTGACAACGTTTATTACACCATGGGGGAGATACCAGTATTGTCGAACACCTATGGGTCATTGCGCGGCCCCTGATGCATACACGAAAAGGTTCGATGACGTCATTATTGATGTACACAGAAAGTACAAGTGCATAGATGACGTGTTTTATATGACGACAGTGTTGAGGGAGCCTTTTGGCATACTTGTGATTTTTTGCAATTATGTGGAGATAATGGTATTACGCTGAATCCGGATAAATTCCGATTTTGTCAAAGACAGGTAGAGTTTGTGGGGTACGAACTTGATTGGGATAATTATAGACCTTCTAATGAGCGTATGAGTGCCATTAAGAACTTCCCCATGCCTGCAAGCCCAACTATCACGGATATAAGATCTTGGTTTGGACTTGTGAACCAAATTGCACCTTTCGTGGCTGTAGCACCAGTAATGGAACCATTCAGGGATCTTCTCAAGAAATCCCCCCATCGGAAAGTTTATTGGGACCAACGCCTTCAAAACAGTATTGTTGCAGCCCGGGACAGCATTTGCAAGATGTTGGGCGACAGACTGACATATTATGATAAGACAAGGCGCACTGCTGTTGTTACCGATTGGTGCAGAGAAGGAATGGGATTTGTTATATTGCAACAATATTGCAATTGCGAGGATCTCAATGCCCCTTTTTGTTGTAAGGGGGGATGGAAACTGGCATTATGTGGCAGCAGGCACCTGACGGAGGCGGAGGCCGGCTATGCCGTCATTGAGGGGGAAGCGGCTGCAGTAGTATGGTGCCTTAGGAAATCGAGATTGTTTTTATTGGGATGCCTGAATTTCATTTTAATCACGGACCATAGACCTTTGGTAAAACTCTTTGGGGATAGGAGCCTAAAAGACATTGCAAACCCGAGACTACTAAGGTTGAAGGAGAAAACTATGCAATATAGTTTTACCATAAGATATTTGCTGGGGAAGAAGAATTCGGCAGCCGATACGTTATCAAGATACCCAGTGATTCGCAGTGAAACTACCGTCAAAGACGAAGAAGAGGAGGAACTTATGAATGAAGTTTGTATTGCCTCCATGACGTCATCGCTGGCGGATGACGTCATTACTATGGACTGGGCTACCATGAGGGGGGAAGCAGAGAAGGATCCTGATTATTTACTATTGCAGCGACGTGTCAGCGAAGGGGTGGCCGTCGTCAAGGTCTCAAGTGGAGCCCTGCCTAAAACCTTTTTTCAATGTACGTGATAGACTGAGTGTCATTGAAGGATTAGTCACATATGCATATGACGAGGGGCATGTTCGTCTGGTAGTTCCGGAGGCACTACGTTTACGCATTGCAACCAATTTACATTCAGGTCATCAATCAACTGACTCCATGATCAGAAGAGCACGACAGGCGGTTTATTGGCCTGGGATTGAGGGTGACTTGGCAAATTATAGGACACAGTGTCATGATTGCAACGTTGCGGCACCTTCGCAACAAAGGGAAAGTATTATATACACTCCCCCTCCCGAATATCCGTTTCAGAGAACTGTTGCAGAGTTATTTCAAGTAGCAGGGAGGCAGTATATGGTCTACGCCGACCTCGACCTGACTGGATGGATGGAAATTTATTTCTTCGCTAACGGAACTACATCCGCGAGATTGATCCCAGTTTTTAGAAGATATTTTATGCAGTGGGGAGCACCTGAAGAAATATCAGTGGACGAGGGCACGAATCTAACGAGCATGGAAATGAGACATTTCTTTGGTAAGTGGGGGGTATCTATGAGAGTGTCGTCTGCTCACTACCCCCAGTCCAACGGGCGGGCAGAAGCTGCTGTGCGCACCGCCAAACGAACATTAATGGGCAATACTCTACCTGATGGAGGGCTAGACAATGACAGGGTAGCTCAGGCGATATTGCAGTATAGAAATACACCATTACGTGGTATAGATAAGTCTCCTGCACAGCTGGCCATGGGTCGCCAACTTCGAGATTCGGTGCCAATGTTAAAAAGTTATCATTTCGTCACCGAGCATTGGTTGGAAACCTTGTCCGCAAGAGAGAGGGAAAGAAGCGTTGTTGAGCAACGAATATCATCCAAGTATAATGAGAAAGCCAAGGATCTTTCCCCCCTACAAATAGGGGAGAGGGTAGCTATCCAGGATGTGACTACACGAGCCTGGAATAGAAGCGGGGTGGTTATTGAAAAGAATAGATACCGCCAATATCGCATAAGGTTAGACGGGAGCGGAAGAATTTCGACAAGAAATCGCAAGCATTTGAGATCCCTACCACCCACACCACCTGAGGGAGAACCGACTCCCACCGCCTCGGGGGAGGCTGGCCCAGTACCCACCCAGGAGAGAAGTAGCACTAGGGTACGTCGTCCTCCGCAATGGCACACTGATTATATTACAGAGTAATTCATTTAGTTGTGTTTTAATAAATATCCCCTAAACATGTCAAGTTTTGTGCATATACTTTAATCCTGATTATTTGGGTTTAATAAGTGTTCTTCTTGTCATGTTTACCATTTATGTATGTTCCAGCGCTGTGTCCGAAGGACTATCTTTATTATACCAGTTTTATTATTTTTGCAACTAAAAGGAGAAATCTATACTTATGTTTTAAATATACTATGTTTGCTTTGAATGGGGAGCTTTGATCTTAAAGGGGAGGTGTAGGAATGTTCCATTTGAGGTACGATATGTTTTCCCTGTTATGTGTATCTCTTTACACGGGGTTCAGGAAAAGACACAAGTCAGTTCCCGCTCATCCCTTGATCTGTATTCAACTCTTGTACATTAACCCTGGACAGGTATCGCTATTTCGCTACCCCGTTAAATGTAATGTGGGTCAACCTCGACCCGAGCGTCTAGAAAATTTTGCCAAAAATCAGTAACTTCATTTTTGCTGTACATTATAGTTTCTAAAATTAGTTTAAAGATAATACTATACTACTGAAGAGATAAATAATACCCATCTACAAATTTGATATTTATTACAAATATTTAAAAAAAATAAGTATATAACAAAAAATAATTTACAAAAATATATAAAAAATACAAAATAACCTATATAAGAAAATAAATTGAGGGAATCCTTCCTAAAACTACAATTTACAAGTCTCCACAGCCAGAAAAGGTGTCGGACCCATAGAGGTCAAAATCTGAAAAGAGAAAAAAAGGTAAATTTTTTTTGCCTCCAAAAACTGGCAAATTTTCACGAATTTTTTTTTGTACCTAAATGAATTAGGAAATGGCTGATTTTTATACAGAATAAAGTCATATTATCCTAAAAAGTAATTATGTAAAAATATTTGGACAAAGATGATATTAGCTGTTATATCAGGGGCCAAATCTAAAGTTCACTTTTTACCTGCTATTTTCACCATGAAAATTTCTTATAAAAATGGCTGTAACTACTATAAGATATGGTATTTATGCATGAAAATCTACCAGAATATCACAAATTCTATAGAGAACAAGAATATATAGCGGTATGCAACTTACCTAATTGATATATACAGTAAATGGGCCCCCACCCAAGACAAGTGCGACGGCCAAATTTGCTACCTGAAATGGAGGAATGGAATGTAATTTTCAATGTGTTATCTAGTTACCTAATTATGCGTAGATTTGCATAAGACTATTATGGTAGATTGCTGGACGTTTCAACATTATTTTGCAATCATCAAAAAAAAAATCTGACCCATAAAACTTACTCTATTGTATAGGTCATTTGTTGACCTCCTTGTTTTACCATGAAAATTTCTTATAAAAATGTCTGTAACTACTATAAGATATGATATTTATGCATGAAAATCTACCAGAATATCACAAATTCTATAGAGAACAAGAATATATAGCGGTATGCAACTTACCTAATGGATATGTGCAGTTAAAGCGGGGCCCCACCCACGACAAGTGCAGACGGCCAAATTTGCTGAACCTGAAATGGAGGAATGGGAGTGACATTTTCAATGTTACTTAGCTATATAATTATGCATTAATTTGCATAAAACTATTATGGTGGCTTGCTGGATGTTTGAAAATTATTTTGCAGTCATCAAAAAGAAATATTTCGAAAAGGGAATATTTTAGAATATTTGGAAATATCGACAAAAATGAAAAATAAACTATTGCAGTATTTTAGGTAAAAAATGGATGATATATATTTTGTAAAGATTAAAATTATAGCATTTATGCAAACAAGTTGTAAAAAAGTTTCATGATGTAACTTACCTACGTACGAGGCACACACTTCGGACACAAGACAGTTTGATGCTGTAGGAACACAGGCCCGTTTGCATCGCAAACATGCTGTGTTCGTCTTGTGGTCGTCTCTAGATGGGCAACTTCGGCAGCGAACACGCTTGCGCAGCTTGATGTGGCCAATGGCAGGAAGATGTCCCTGCTACGTGTCAGCCAAATGAAACGTAACTGCCATCAAAATCATCGCTTTCATATTGAGCAATGACTTCATTGATTTCGGCCGTACTCAGACCTCTGCGTGCCCTAGAAGCCATGACTGAAAAAAAGCAAAACATTAGAAATATGCACTCGAAAAAAAAATTAGAAATGAGCACTTGAAAAAAAAATTAGAAATGAGCACTCGAAAAAAAATTAGAAATGAGCACTCAAACGGAATCAGCACAAACATTACCCCGGGCACGTACGCGATACAACACACCACCCTCCAACATATTCCAGTAATAAATCAAAACTATACTAGCATGAACCCTGTTCTCTTCGCAATGTTTACCATATAACTTTGCTTAAAAACACACACACACACACACACACACACACACACACACGCACAGAAAGGGGGCATTCGAAAGGAAATGGATCAAATGTCAATATATGGGATCCCAGCCACTTCCAAGGTCGGTCACGCAGGTGTTTACGCACAACAAAAGAGAGAGATAGAGAGAGATGTTTACGCACAACAAAAGAGAGAGATAGAGAGAGATGTTTACGCACAACAAAAGAGAGAGAGATGGGGGGGGGGATAGATGTTTACGCACAACAGAGAAGGAGAGAGAGAGAGAGAACTTTACTTACTACAGCTTTCAGAGATGAGATGGAATTATTTATATCGCAGAGAGAGAGAGAGAGAGTGCTTTACTTACTATAGCTTTCAAAGATGAGATAGATTCATTTTTAGAGAGAGAGAGAGAGAGAGAGAGAAATATGCGAAACACTAAAACAAAGGATGAGAGAGAGAGAGAGAGAGAGAGACCCACAAATATACGAAACATAAACATAAAGGATCAAAGAGGCATTAGAGAGAGAGAGAGAGAGAGAGACCCAGAAATATGCGAAACACTAAAACAAAGGATGAGAGAGAGAGAGAGTGAAAGAGAGACCCAGAAATATGTGAAACACTAAAACAAAGGGAGAGAGAGAGAGACCCACGAATATACGAAACACTAATCAAAAAGGATCAAAGAGGAATGAGAGAGAGAGAGAGAGAGAGAGAGAGAGAGAGAGAGAGAGAGAGAGAGAGAGAGAGAGAGGGGGGGGGGGGGGGTCAAAACATTAGAAATGAGCACTCGGGGAAAAGAAGGTAAACAGAATCTTCGCATACAATGGCCCAGAGTACGTACGCGATGAAACAACGCGCCAACCTCCAACATATTCCACTATAAACATTTATACTAGCATGAACAAAACTATACTGACATGAACAACACTACTAGCATGAACACTTTTCAATTTCAATATGCTTCGTTTACCTAATAATTTTGCTTTTTTCATAAAAAAAAGAAAAAAAAAAAAAAAAAAACGGGCATTCAAAGACGCATGGATTATTGGCAATATGGCACCTCAGCCACTACCAAACAGCATACGAAGTAAAACGTCTCCCGTACATGATTGCGCACATAGTAAAACATTTCCCAATATAAAAAAAACTATACTATTAGCTATTATGCCACAGTCATACACGTGTTGGCTACGTAATAACTTTGCTCTTCGCAAAAAAACACAGAAATTAGCACTTGAATGTCACGTGACCATAAGGGCATATGTAAGTCGTAGGTAAGTGGCAGGCATTCATTTTATAGAAACATCATCCTCCGACATATTCCAACAGTACAAAATACGATTGAAATGAACAATACTCAGTATCCGACATTTATCTAAAAACTTTGCTTTTTGCAAAAACTTCAAAAAATGACACTCGAAAGAAATTAGACAATATTTCTGCTAGTTTGACATTTCTGGCCGCCTCCCAGAGTTGCTCACCGCGACCCATAAACATCCCGAAAAATGTACAATTTACAATAAAAAAAAAAAACAAAAAAATACACTAATTGAAGCTATTATGCACACGTTCCGACATGAATTGGCTACATAAGAACTTTGCTATTCGTAAAAAAACACAGAAATTGGCACTACAAGGTCACGTGACCTTGAGCGCATTTACGACGTGATAATGCATTCACAAAGGCATTCATTTTATAAAAACATCATCCTCCGACATATTCCAACAGTACATAACACGATTAGAATGAATAATACTCAATATCTGATGTTTATCTAGAAACTTTGCTTTATGCAAAAAATGCAAAAAGTGGCACTCGAAGCAAATTGGACAATATGGCGGTATGTGGCATCTCTGCCACTCGGTTTGTGGTGTGTTACTTAGATATAGGACCCAGCTAGACTTTCCAACACAACAAAGTCACATGACTATCCAGAGTGTTCATTGAGAAACTGTTATGTAATAACTTTGATTTTCGATCACTAACCTTTCTACTAAGATGTGGGTCGTCCTTGACCCTAGTGGTTCCTCAGAAAATAGGGATGCACTGAAGAGAGGGGCTGGCACGTCTGCTCACCATCAAACCTGACAGTATACTAGACCGTCTGCAGGTCGATTACACCCGCATTGGACATGGGTGATAATTTATGGGAAAAAAACATGTTTTTTTAAACACTCCTTGGGTCGTGCAGGACCCACGATATCTGTCCAGGGTTAAAGAAATCAACTGGTCCCGAGTATGTCTCAACCTGCTTCCACTTTGTTAAACTTTACTGTCGTTAGTTTGTTTGTAAGACGCTTTCTTATAATTGAGATATACACAAATATTTCCCTGTGACTTTATTAGTGACCTCCATAAATTAATATGACTTTTTTTTTTTTTTTCTTGCGAGTTTTCCTAGCCGAAGCTGTGACTTTCTTTCCTATGGCTTTATTTCCGACTACCGAAATGACATTCTTGAAAACCATTAATATTATTCTAAAATATATTTTCGGCTGGTTGACTTCGCTTTCATGAAAGGGTGGGAACAGGCTTATTCAGACCTTGGCTGAGTCGGACAAGGCTGATTTGGACCATGTACTGGCTCATTCGGACCTTTATCCAGGCTTATTCGAACCTTCATATGATTGGCCGAGTTTTCTATGTAGTTTTACATCCTGAACAAGAATTTTAAGTAATATTTATTCGGACGACTGTAATTAACCCCCAGGGGCTCGTACTAAACACGGCGAAATACATTTGACGCCCCAATTCCTGGTGGCTTTCGTATTCGCGGGGACGAACGATGCGGAATGCTTATATAGGAATACTCATTGCTATAATATAAAATTATTAGTATGGGTCCGAATCAGCCTAGCAAATGGTCCGAATCAGCCAAGATTAGGTCCGAATCAGCCAATGTCCGAATAAGCCTGCATCCGAAAGGGTAATTTGTACCGGCGAACTCCACTTGCATAAACTGTTTATCTTTGTACCAGAAGCAAACTGGCCCCAGTACTTAATAACAATGGGATTTCTCGAAATGTCCTTTAGGTTTCGTTCCACAAGGTTTAGACCCAATTATAACTCGCTTACTCTTTCTTCTCTCTAAACTGCAACTGCTGTTAAGAAAACCATATCCCGTAAACAAGATAAACAAAATAACCTTCCCATCGCCAGAGACTCATAGATGATCCTCAAGACAAAAAAAGTCACAGACGAGAATTTCGAAACCCTGAACAGAAACACAGACAGAACGGGAGAGAAATCGGCCTTCGCTGTGTCGCAACAGAAGAGGAAGGAGGAACGTTTATTCAATATATTCAAGTACAGATAAGAATGGACCAAATGCAGAAAGATAAGAAAAAATCGAGGGAATTTTTCGATAGGCGTACAATCTTTTGTCCCTAGTTGCAATCTGGATAAGACGATTAATATTAGAACTCCATTATGAAGAAGAGACTACATAGATGGGATAATGTGCATATAATAAATCTCATTAAAAAAAAAGAAAAAGAAACTTTAACAGAACACAGTCATTCAAAGGATATTTACGGAAATGTCTCGGAATAGAGACAGTAACTTATTTGAACTGTGATTTTTCGGTTAGTCCTAAATCAAGGATGAATGCCATATAGATTCTTTATACGCTGGTTGGTATAAAAATGTTCACACATTTCTAGAGGAAGAAAAAGTAATCAGTGCCACCAGCTCTTATTTGCCAATTGATGCTAAATTGTATATGAAACTAAGCTTAGTAACTCTATCACAATTATGCTACTGGAATGCCAAAATTATGCTAATTTACTATTATCTTATTTTCACAGTAATTACAGATATATAACTTAAAAATACAATTGGCCATTAATGAACATTTGAGGTTTCTATTATAAACTTGTCTGGAATGTATTGGATCCAGATATCAAACAAAAAGGTAGATTTTTTTAAAGCAAAATAGGAAATCAACTTCACACCATTCACTATGCAGGTCTTGTTGTTTATACTCCAAGATTATATCTGGAAATTTTGAAGAAATTACAAAAATAAACGCTGTCTTAGTCCCTACCAAATTTGTAGTATTAAGATGGCTTCCTTGCACTTACTTCATAAAACGGACATTGGTGACGTTTGGGCAGTATGAGAACACTTTTCTTATGCGATACTAGAATGGTAAACTCAATTCGTTAAATACATTTCCATTTATCAAAATAAGTCAATTGTGCCTTTATTCAAATGATACTATATTTATGCCAAACTTCACAACAATTTGTTAAATGCATAAAACGATGCTAAGTAGTTGTGGTAACACTGGAAGTAATGATAATTATTACTGCCCTGGTGTTGTAGCTCATAATTTTATCTCATAAAATTGCTCTATGTAAAATAAGATAAATTACTTGTCATCTCCCTCTAAGAGACAATCAGAATTGTTATGTTATTACATTCTACCTGTTCGGACGACTTCAAGTCAGGGGAGATCAGTGCCTCAAAACCGTATGAGTTAACATAAGAGGCTAAGCTCATGCTCCACGCATTACCACTACTAACAAGACAGCCATGTTTATTTTATTGATTTTCCCATATACATAAAATTTATGGTAAATTTTACTAGAATTCATATATATTTTTGTTAATTTAAAAAATTATACTAAAAAAAGTTTTATTTCTTTTTTATTGCTTATACTTGAAGAGACGTGGTTAAACAAATGAAATTTAAAAAAGCGAGGAGAAAAGGTTACAAGATCTTGCAAAGGCGGTTTCGTTCCATCGGATATGAATCCCAGTCCGTGTCCCCTGTGCCAGGTAAGCTCTGATTTCTATAGTAGATTCACATCTGTTGTTGTTGTTGTATTAAGCCAACACTTCTTGTTGGCACGGGCCTTTCCCTTGTTCGGCCAGTAGGTGATCTGAAAAGATTCTTTAAACGCACAATTAGGTTTGTGAAGTTGGAAATACTTTTAGTTGTAGAGACAAGAGTGAACAGGGGAAGGATGATGGTATCAGTAAAAGAGGGCCATCGTGTCATACGGAAGTGGAAGTTTGAAAAATGTAAGGCTTTCGAAAAATAGAGAAACTGTGCAGGTGGGGTTGTCCAACCCTTTACTCCCTTGGATCCCTGCGGAAGGATTTCAGTTTAGAAGAATATTGGATGATGTGGATAGAGCCATAAAGTGATGAGATGTGATATGATGAAGGTGAGGGATGTTACATTAGCTTACTTTAGCTTGGTGGAGGTAGGTTGTAGAGGATCTGGGCATGCTCTTCTAAGTTCTGAATGATCGTTTTTGCGACTGTGGCAGCTGCATGCGCAGCATCTTTTGAATTTAAATCTATTTGTGTTTCACCTCTTAGCCGTGCTGTTTCTCTGCACTCCAGCAGGTAGTGAAGGAGTGGTTGCTGTGTTTCTTCCTCACAGTGCTCGCATGGTCTGACACTGTTTTCCACAATTTCCCAGCAGGCTTTGTATCCTAGCCTGAGTCTGTGGATGAACACAGCAAGTTTTCTTGGTGTGTGCCTGTCTATGGGTGGAGGCACTAGATCAGTCGACCACTTATACCATCTGGCGGACGGGGAGTTCTTTTCTATCCACTTGTAATGATCTTTTAGCAGGTTTTCTTTGCAGAGTGGTTTCATTGCATTCTTGACTTGTTGCAGCGCAGGTTGTTTGTGTATTTGCACTCTGTCAATGTGCTTTGTGCTTTTGGCTAGCTCATCGGCCCTTTCATTACCTGGAATTCACATCAGCGGTGAATCTGATTTCTTTGACTGTTTCTTGCGACCTCCTGATTGGCTGTTGATAAGCCAATCACAGGGCTGGAAACTCTGAGTCTCGCTCGAGAGTTCACAAAGGCAGGATATAGGTAACGAGTCTTCCGACCTCTTTTAAAAAATTACAGCTTTCATTACAACCCAGTTTTACATGCATGAAAAGGAGTATTTCCGAATTCCATCACTAAACGTCTTCAGCCAATGATCTAAGGATTATAATGATAGAAGAATTATGTACCTCAGTAAACTTAATCCTAAAATATTTATAGTGATATAAACATGAAATTCTTAATATAAAATATATTCTTTCATTCCTTACAGGAGATCCAAGTGTATTCATCATTTATCATCTTGTGTTTCATAAGTTTTGTAGCTTAAATGTCATGGCTCTGGAAGACAATGCTGCCTGTCGTGACAAGATCTTTGAGACAATGCTACATCTACTCGGTGGAGGGTTGAATAGGCAAGGTCACCAAAATTTTAACAAATTTTTATTACAAAAATAAATTATTTTTAATATAATAATAATTCCCCGCACATACTGATTACGGACGACACTCAAAGGCCAAGATTGAACTGGCACATTAGATAATTAAGAACAATTTAGTTATCACGTGGCCGTCTTCCAAACTCTTAAGTCCTTGAAATGGACTATCAACTCAATATTCAAAATTACAATGGTAAAACCCACATTATTCGATTATTTACAGATCCCCCAATATTTACTTCACAAAGATATACAGGCAAAACCCATTATAAAGTGGCTGGACCAAGATAAAGTTTAAACACATACGCATAGTGACAACGACAAATGGCTGAGACAGAGCAGAGAGAGTGCAACAACCACTTTACCTGGAGAAACGTAACATAGCTTATAGATAGATGGAACAGGACTGAACCTTCACAATGAAATATTCAGATTCCCACTCACTATTTATAGATATCTTACTAAGTAAATTCATCGGCTCTTTTAAGTCTAAATTGCCAAATTTTTAAACAGCCTGGAAAAAAAATTTCTGAAGCTAAATGTCATAAATTTTATCCACTGGTCAATACATCGTCTTGAGCAAGGTGTGAAACCATTCACGTTTCCTGTTCCTTGTCATCGCCTTATTTACAAATATAAAGAGCTGAATATTTTGCTTAGATTAGCAGCTATCAGTGTTGAAACTTCTTCATCGGTAGACAACTGCCTATTCTTACAGTTTTGATTCATCTAGAGCAATGGATTTTTCTAAATAATTTTTTAATAAGAGTTTTCTTCTACCACGTAAAGGAAAGTAAGAAGCGTATCCTGCCTTTCTTTTTTTATTTGCTTTAGAGAGTCAGTTTACGAAAGCTTTCGCGTTCACATCAATTATAAAACTAAATGGGAGATTTTACTCTGCTTCTGGGTTGGAATTTGAATCTTGAGACACAAATATAAAAATGTGTAAGTGATTTCACGATAGACTGGTGGATAATGCTTATTGATACTGATGCCGTGATAGATGAATAGAGATATATAAGGACATATTGACAAAATAGGGGAGAGAGAGAGAAATCAGTGCTAAGTTATTTTAAAACAAGGCGTGATCCGACCTCCAGCTACTCGGGGCGTGTGCTATAATCGACGGTCAAATAGAGTTTTGTTTCTCCAACGACAAAAAAAAAAAAAAAAAAAAAAAAATAGTATATCTTAGTTTAACCAGACCATTGAGCTGATTAACAGCTCTGCTAGGGCTGGCCCGAAGGATTAGATGTGTTTACGTGGCTAGGAACCAATTGGTCACCTAGCAACGGGACCTACAGTTTATTGTGGGATCCGAACCACATGATATCGAGAAATGAATTTCTATCACAGGAAATAAATTCCTCTGATTCCGCGTTGGCTGAGCCGAGAATCGAACTTCGGACCACCGGATTGGTAGCCGAGCGAGAAAACCACTCGTCCAACGAGGAACTTCTCCAATGAGAATTTAAATAATTAAATACTCTATAGTTTGTTAGAAATAATTTTTCTGTACTGTTTAACATGCACATTATTTACTTTTTAAATTTGCATTCTAATAAATAAATCAGAAATATCCTATCCTAAAATTCCAGTATCTATAACTCAACGTAAAACCCCTTTCCCAGACCTTTTTAGGCTTTCCCACCGCCCCAGCAACAGCAAGAACAACAGCAACAACAATATAGTTTGTAGGCTTACTCTCCGAGTAAGCGAAAGGGCAATACTGAGTAGTTTATTGGAAGGGTTCTGCCTTCCCCACGGCCTAGTGGAGAGATCACTTTCAATAAACTAAAAACAGCAGGAGGTCTTTTCTGAGAATATAGCCCTCTCATTCTTCGCTTTCTCCTCTCTCTCTCTCTCTCTCTCTCTCTCTCTCTTTCTTTCTTTACTCCTCAACGACAGTATCCCATAAACTACACTGACAATTACACTACCACTAAGATTGTTTCACTCTTTGACGTTTTTATACGATCGTCTGAAACCCACTGTCTCGTAAAATCTTTTCCGGCAATATCGCCGACAGCAGCGGTGTGTGGTGACTGAAAGGAAAGTCAGTTGGCACTGGCAACCACGTATCCATCCCAGTCAATTCAAGGCCTAAATAAGCCAACATACGAAACAGCAACAACAACAATCATAATTGATCAGTAAATTATAGAAACCGACAGGCAATAAATGATTCGAGAAATCGTTTTGCTTTGGAGAAGAAAATATTGTTTCAAGTCTGCAAAATGGAAGAAATCTAAACTCGGAAAATCTTCGCCAAAAAGGCAGAGGGCAAGGGCAGGACACCTGACCTCTAGGCATTATGCTACGCTAGATCTCTTCTGCCTAACATAAAATATTGAAAATATATGCTTACTAGATCTCTTCTGCCTAACATAAAATATTGAAAATATATGCTTACTAGCATATTTTGAATGTTATTTCCTTGAAATTAGTCGCAATTGGTAATCTCTGCCTAAATGTGGTTGGCCTGTAATATTCAATATGTCTGCTTAATTCAGTGATTCCCAACCTTTGCACCTTCAAGGAACTCCTCAAACAATTTTTCGTATCCTTGGGATCCTTTATCTACAGGCTCTCTCTCTCTCTCTCTCTCTCTCTCTCTCTCTCTCTCTCTCTCTCTGTATATATATATATATATATATATATATATATATACATATATATATATATATATATATATATATATATATATATATATATATATATATATAAATTACTTGATAATATCATATAACCTACCACTGCTATTCGAGCTGCTACACAGATTAGCGTCATTTGCAATACATGTTTATTTCAAGACTTCTTGCGGAACCCACTGATGATGGAATGAGGAACCCCAGGGTTCCACGGAACCCTGGTTGGGAATGGCTGGCTTAATCTTAAAAAACGTATTTATTGTTCATATCACCATCTTGCCTGTTCACCTGGTTTCTAAGAGTATCAATTTGTGCAGGAGTCAGAGAGACTCTTGATCTGTTACTCATTTTTCTCGATTGACGTAGTACCTGAATGAAGGGGAGCAAAATAGAAAGGGGGTGGGGGCGGGCGGGGGGGAGGGGAGGGGTGACTTGAGATCCATATAATTAATTTCATTTTCCCCCAATTTAAAACCCATATAATATTTCCCTTTTTCATATCACGACCATTAATCTTTCGGTACGATAAGCCTAAGAGAATCAACTTTTACTATTTTAATTTTGAAAGCTCTTAGGCCTAATCATAGGATGTCGGAAGATTTATGTAACCTCAGCGTGACGCTGAATTTATGCAGTCAGATAAAAAAAGGAAGAGAGACAGGGATATTTTTTTCTTTTTTTTTCTTGAAGTGCTCTAATTTTTCTTCTGCTTTTGTTTATTGACCTGATTGGTGCATCTTATCTTATTTATACGCAGTTACTTTTACCGCTCAGTGACCATATACCATGTGGGCTTAAAACGTTGGTTGTACCATAACCTTTGACCCTTATAATTCAGATAATTTTATTTTCATGTCTTCATCCATAGAGAAAAAAGGTCATCTGAATCTTACATCAATCTCGAACAACATTAACCTGAAATGACAACTCAACTAATTACTGCAAACGTTGACCCTTCTGGAAAAATGGTATAAAAGCAAAGTCTAAGTAAAGGGTTTTAAAGCGAAAAAAAAACATTGCTCATTACACACACACACATATATATGTATTATGATATCTGTATATTTATATATTATAATATTATATTATATATATATCTATATATATATATATATATATATATATATATATATATATATATATATATAATATACATGTCTCTGTGTGTGTGTGTCTTTAAGCTCCTCACGGGCTGGAGGAGCCCCTGACTGGAAAAATGATTTCCTTCCGTGCGAAAGAAAATGGCGTGACCGAGTTGATTGACTCAGTTAGTCTTAATTTTTCTGCGGAAAATAACTCGAACCTGAGATCTTTTCGATGATTTCTCTGCGAAAAACGAGACTGAATTCATCTGTATCGGAGGTCTTTCTATAACTGATTTTGATTTGATGGAAGCCGAGGGGATATCCAGATTCTTATTTATCGTATAGCACACTATTCCCCAACTATTGTTACCTAGTTAGGAAGGAAAATAAAAAGACGTTGTTTCCCTTTCATAGATAAATTGCTTTTTCAAAAGCAATGATTGCGTTGATTTGGACATTCAGTAACTATAAATAAAACTCCCAGGTTCAACGCAGAGAGGTAAAGGAGCCTCCACTTCTGACCTTCCTTTATATGACTCCTTATCTTATTACCTCCGCTCAAGGAATGACGTTTTGGGCTGCGGTCGTTTTATTATTTGTCTGTTGTTTAACGGAAATTTTACCCCATCGGAAAATCGTGAATAGATTGTGATATGAGTCTTACCAAGTCCTGCCTTTGTCTTTACCTATTCATTCACCTACTCAACTACTGATAATTTTGTTTTTACTTGCACATGTTTCAGATATCTAACGTTTCTTCTTCGTAGCATGGCTGTCTTCAGTTGTAATCGTCAGCGGACTTTTTTAAAACAAACACACATTCATGTAGAATAAAAAAAAAAGACATCAAACAACGAAGCAGAAAAATATGAGAAATCGAGATGGTAAATATAAGCTTCTGTCAAGAACAATATCAGTCGTAAACAAATGGCAAAAGTGTAAAAAGATTTCAGGTGGTGTTTCATAGTAAGAGCATCAAAAGAATGCCTGAACTGAGCAGAGCAGAGTTGCAGAGCGGCACTTCTTCAGCTCATCGCAATAGCTGATGTTATGCAAAGAGAGCATCACACATTAACTCCAAAGTCTTCGGTGGAAGTTCGCCTTCCCTAGCGGAGGTTTCCTGAGTACTATACGGTTGCCAGGTCAACACCTGGCCTGGCATAAATGACCCCTTGGGGTATATACCAACGGATACAAGTAATAGTCTCCGGAGGAAGAGTGAGATCAAACCGATTCAGATCTACTCATCACCATCATCATGTCTTTGACATCATCAGACTCCATTTTCCTTTTCCATGCTTACAGTTTTCCCTTCCTACTTAAATGTTATTTATGTCTTATAACCCCAGGTGATCGCGAATTTGCAGAGAGGATAAGGGAAGGTCCAGTAATCTGTATGTTTTTACTACTTCGCGATTCGATGCAGCAGAAAATAATCCCCGACTGTAAAAAGGAGCGGTCGGGAGCTGGAGCAAGACTGGAAAAACCAACAGATAAAAAGAGATCATTCAATTTCCCATTCAATTCTGAATAGATTACTTAATACGCAAATCAGTAGTCTAATAACTCAGTTACAGACTCCGACTATTTAAACGCGGTAATTTTATGAGCCTCAGTGCATTAAAGGGGTTCACAAGAATGAAAACAACAGGATATTCCAACAAATAACGGTTGCAGAAGAACACCATTGCAAAGGGAGATCAGCAGGAAAGAATATTATATCGCTCTCTGCATCTCATGGGAAAAAATAACGTTGCTGAAAACGGCCTGTTTTGTGGCACTGGAAAAGCCATTACGCGCTTTATGAGAATTACATGAATGTGCTTTGCTGGAACAGAATGTTTTGAATATTTTTTTTTTTAGAACAGGAATGTTTCCTTTTATTGCGATGCTGTTTTCATGATAGGAATAATTCTGTTCTTCCGTAGAGAATAAACAACACAACGTACTTAAATTTTATTCATTACTTTTGATCTGAATGTAGGCACTCGGCATTCACGTCTACTCATTGCCTTCCTATTTCTTTTGTGAATGAATATATATATATATATATATATAATATATATATATATTATATATATATATAGTATATATATATATAGAGTATCTATCTAGATATATATATCATATATATAATATATATATATTCGAGTATCATTGTTTTAATTCCGAACTTTATTTCAAGGGTGTTCAAAGCAAGAATATGCCTTTTTCTTATTCATTTCTAAGGCCAATTTTCCTTTTTCTTCAACTTTTATTATATGTGTATACCCCTAATCTGCAATAATCCATAGGACTCGGAAATCAGTGTGTCATGTTAAAAACAAGATATCACTAATTCCTACTCTTGGGAAATATCGCGCTTTGCTTTGACCATCAGCTGGACTATAAATCTAGCTAATTTTATTTTTTTTTTTCAAGGAAAGTTGTTTTTGTGAGGCGGGCATAACAAATGTAAAGAATTATTAAATCGATGAAGTAAAGAAGTATATCTTAGTTTTACCAGACCATTGAGCTGATTAACAGCTCTCCTAGGGCTGGCCCGAACGATTAGATAGTTTAACGTAGCTAGGAACCACTTGGTCACCTAGCAACGGGACCTACAACTTATTGTGGGATCCGAACCACATCATATCGAGAAATGAATTCGATGAAGGAAATCTGATAATGCTACCAATTCATATCACTATTGCCTCCTGCATCTTCTACACGACAACAGTTATGACACTATCTTTATAGTAACAAAACTTCAATTCACGAATACTGAAAAAACAAAAATTAAATCCTTTTGCTGGACCGGCTGGTAATATTTTGACTTCTTATTTACTCTTTCTTCTCCTAAATTGTTTTTTTCAGAATTCCGTGCCTGACGAGCTAAGAACAAAGTTCGGATGAGAAGTCTTAAGAATATGGACAAAGCCTCCGCACAAAGTGTCAGTTATTTTTACACAAACTTGCTATCATACATTGTAGATTATAGTCCGTGTCTTATATTAATATTATTATATGATTCAGTAGATTAAATCTATTCACATGGAACAAGCACGCAGGATGCCATTGACTTGAAATTCAAGCTTCCAAAGAATGTTGGTTTCAATCTCCCACCGCAGACCCCACACTGCATCAGTAACTGATCATGATACCGAGTCAGTGATTTCTCATCGCCCTGCGCGTGGCGCGAACACGAAAAATCTGAACGGCATACCAAGACGGTAGCCACCATACCAGCTGACCAATATATGTTTTAATCGCAAGCCTACCTATAAATCTTTCCGATAACTTGCGGTTGCTAAAAAAAAAATTAAAAGTATATCTTAGTTTAACCAGACCACTGAGCTGGTTAACAGTTCTTCTAGGTCTGGCCCGAAGGATTAGACATTTTTACATGGCTAGGAACCCATTTCTTACCTATCATCGGGACCTACAGCTTATTGTGGGATCCGAACCACATTATATCGAGAAATTAATTTCTAATCACCAGAAACGAATTCCTCTGATTCCACGACTACCGAATCGGTAGGCGAACACGTAACTCACTCGTCCCATGAGGAACTACAAAAATCTGGAGAGAGAGAGAGAGAGAGAGAGAAAAAAAAAAAAAATTGAAAGTTCATGACGTTCCCAGTCAAGCCAAGAGAGCGCAACGCAAAATATTGGGTGGTGCTTTTTTCATATTTGTCTGTACCTTTGCTAAGCTGATTCAGTATTCTGATATAAACGGAACAAAAACCGGTTCTTCGCTTCTAGTTCCATCGATGAATGAATATCAGTGATAAAATAACCTCATTTGCAGCGAGGACAAATAACATTCAGAAAAAGGAAACTAAGACTGAAGTGCATAAAAAAAAAAAACACGACTCTGAAGCGTATGCAAAACAGATTAAAACTTGAGTAGAAAGTCTTCTGAGAGCTTTGGCTGCCCGTAAAGCTTCTCCACAACTTATTTTTGTTTCTAAAGCCTCTGGAACTCCGGTGGAAGAGGTCGAAACACCTTTGCTAATGTCGGCCTAAGATCTTAGACTGGAGGTGGTTTCTCGTAAAAGTTAGAGGGAAGAAGAGGCTCCAAGATTACTTAGGGACACTGAGTTTGGTATTCAGGATACGGTGCTCGGTGCGAATATGGATGATAAGGATTGATTGACCCTATTGCGAGAGAGAGAGAGAGAGAGAGAGAGAGAGAGAGAGAGAGAGAGAGAGGTACCATATGCATAACTAGGTATATTGTGCATCCAGTGATGATAGTAATACAAATGATAATTTACCGTGTCATCAAACATAAAGACTATCAGGTCGACTATGCCACGATTCCCGGAACATTTTCGTAATGACGTATAAATGGCTATAATGGGAAATAGACCCTTTGTTACGCTTATTTCGTTAGATAAACTAAGTATTTCCCTAATTGAAGCTGGGAGTAGTTCAGTTTAAAATAGTAATATTCAGTCATAATAAGAGCTACTTTTATTTATGCCACATTGAATTCATAAAACTAAATCTATTTTGCATCCCTAAATATTTGTATCCCTATACATTTACTCATAATGGAAAGCATTTATATGTGCAATAGACTGAATGACTTCGGTGTACCATACAAGGAATGACAGAAATTCATTTAATCCAGAATGGCACTTGAGCTGGATGACATCTTGAATAGTCTGTCACAGTTTGATCTAAGTCGAGTTTACAAAAAATGCAGAGAAAAGTAGAATAAATGCATTATAGAGTTTTTGAAGATTAGTTGTAGACACAAGTGCCTCTGAAAATATAGCTGGTTAATTAATGATTAACTATCTACAGCAGGTTAAATTCACAATAATGTAGAAATCTTTGTAAGCCGGTACATTACAAGTATTCAGTAAATCAGAGGCTTTTATAAGAAATGAAAATACGCAGTATTTAAAATAACATGAGGCAAGAGACAGGCAAATAATATAAAA
>NC_087210.1:56372823-56387823 GCF_015104395.2 Macrobrachium nipponense
AAGACCCAGGATAATGGTCCATACAGGTGTTAGTGGTATAACGGTTGGAATACCTGGTGTTTTTATCCCTTATGAGGACGCAAGTGGAACTGAAGATATAGGGAATACTGAAAATGGGGGAGCTTTTGGCGGTGCTAATGGTAATGATACTAAGGATATGGGGAGTGGTGATACCAGAACCCACACTGATGATACGGGGAATAACAGCGGTGATGTCGGTGATATTAATGGGATCGTGGAACAGGGAGGTACTAACCACAAATATAAATGAGTTTTATCAGAGGATGTTATTTTAATTCCAGGTTCAAAGACTATGGTAAAAGTCAGACTGAGGGAAGTGAAAAAACCTAGGGAAGTATGCTTAATTGAGGGTAGCAAGAAACTACGAGGGGTTATTAGCACTGCATCAGTGAACAGTATAAAACACTGGTGTTACATGGTAGAATTATTGAACTGTAATAATACAATTAGGAAATACCAGAAGAATACATATGTGATAGACCTCCAAGATTGGAGTAGTGACAGTGGTTCAGTGGCTATTGTAGAGGGGAAAGCTGAGTTTTCAGAGGCAGAAATGCAATCAAGGAAGAAAATATTTAGAGAACATTTAGCTAATGCAGATTATAAAGAGCATATAGAAGCGGTGAGAGAGCTCTTGGCAGAATTTGGAGACACGGTAGCTTTACGAGGGGATAAACTGGGATAGACTAATGTGTTAGAACATAAGGTAAACTTAGAGGAAGGTTCGAAACCCATTTTTCTTCATGCATATCGCATACCTTTTAATATATATGTATATATTAATATATATAATATAAATATACCTAATATATATATTATATGATATATATATATATAGATAAAATTATATATATATAATTATATATATATACTTATTATACATACACACACACACACACACACACATATATATATAGATATATATATCTATGAAACTTCTTTTAATCTTATCAATCTTTTTTATTCCATAGGTCGATAATCTGTGACACCAGTTTGAATAGCCACAAGTCAATCAATAGCTGCAATTAGGCAATTAGCAGCAGATTTCTTAAACTATATAGTGCTCCACTGGATCACCAACATAAATTTTGTTGCTTAAAGAGATAACAGGACAAACCAAATCCGGCATTCGAGGGAGAGCGTTTCAATCGCATAACCCATAAAGATGTTATGGCCTCCGAGTTTCAGGTTTCAGAGGAAGAAGAGGCGACCCTCTGGAAGGAAAGACTGAAACATTTTGGTTTGGATGGGGCTCTGCAACAAACCCGATAATGTAAAGACGTAATATACGTGATACTATATAGTACAGTACTAGATGTTTAACCTGTCTCGTTGACAAACACTCTAATGAAGTATTTTGATTAAACTATTCGATATTGGTAATGGTCATTGATGATGAAGAGGTATTGAAAAACTTTTTTTTTCTTTTTTTTGTAGTTCAAGTTGGGCAGCAGCAACCTGCAATATGAGAGGCGAAAAACTTTATGTGGGTTAAGTGATCGCATTATGTGGGACGCTGCTTTATTAAATCGCGGATGATTTATGGAGAGAGAGAGAGGAGAGAGAGAGAGAGAGAGAGAGAGAGAGAGAGAGAAATGATTCATATCGTATCTGCAAACGTAATATAGTAGAGGACAGTTCGACTTGTTTATTATTATTATTATTATTATTATTATTATTATTATTATTATTATTATTATTATTATTATTATTATTATTATTATTATTATTATTATTATTATTATTACAGGTCATGAATTTTTACGTAACAAAACAAAACGAAAAGGCTTCTACTTTCTTTACTGTGTGCTACGAAACTGGATAGTCTAGGGAAGGCCAGATCTACATAAGTGGCGATTGATGCATAGTGGTTTACTTCACATAAATGAAAATGTCGTCGAATAGTAAAGTAGGTAACGATATATAAACCCATATATAGATGAGACAGTTCAGACGCAGGGTTTTATGGTTGTCTCTGAAAATATTGCACATAAGTTTCGACAGAATTCGAACCCATCTTTGTTCATCCAATCTGAAAACAATTAACTCCATCCACCGGTGGTTTTAAGTCGTGGCGAGTGCATTTTTTATTATTTTCTATACCTGTTGTGGTGCTTGGAACATTCGTTCCTGCGTCCACCATTATCAGCTCTGAAACACCATTTAAAACTGGTAAAATAATGTAGTTTTTTTTAACTTAATAAAAAAAAATAAAAATAAATAAACAAAATAAATAAATAGATAAATAAAAAAAATTAAAAAAAACTGTTCTTTAGCTACTTTTTGTCTATTTTCAAGTGTTCGCCTATTTTCTTACCATGTGCTCAAAGGATCTTCCTCTAGAAGGGAAGATATCAGTCATTGCTTCATTTTACACGGTTTACGAAAGTTGCATAGTATAAGATTCATTACATGAAAATGAATAACCAAAACTTGAAGGATATAACCAAAGGTAAGACTAGAGAGAAAGAAGGGAAAATGACAGGGAGAAAATTGACTTTAAAAGTGGATTGTTTAAATGGCCAGAGAAATCGCCCATTTGTTTGCAGCTTCATTAGGTTATCAAATGCCTGTTGTTAGAGAAAAGAGGAGGTAGAGAAGTAAATTTTTGCCGGGCCCCTTCCCAAGTTGGGGTTCTTGGGAACGAACAAGCTGATTTGCTAAGCCAACAGTCACCTCTCCAGAAGCAAGGAGGTGTCATAGTGGGTCAGCGACACAATGAAAAAATTAATATTTTTTCAACTCCAGAAATTTTTTTGGCTGTTTTCACCACATTTACTTTGTATTGAATATTAACCAATAAAAAAATATTGAAAATACTTAACATATTTACTTATACTTACTTTGTGCATGATTATGCAAATATTAAATGTACTACGTTGTACTGGGCATCCCGGTATGGTGATCATAACTTTAGATTGGCTGGGGTCCTCGGATGGGACTCATCATATCTGGGGGAGCCCGTAGGGAGATAGTGCCGTCAGTGGACCTCATGTGGCGCACTGTAGGCATTAATTAAGGTTCTTTGCTGCGTACCTTCAGCCCCTTGCTGCAACCACTTTCGCTTCTTGTACTGTACCTCCTTTCATATTCTCTTTTTCCATCTTACTTTCCACCCTCTCCTAACATTGATTCATAGTGCAGCTGCTATGAGGTTTTCGTCCAGTTACGCCTTTCAAATCTTTTACTGCTAATTTCCATTTCAGCGCTGAATGACCTCATAGGTCCCAGTGCTAGGCCTTTGGCCTAAATTCTTTATTCAACTCAACTCAACTCATATTTTTGGGTCCTTGGTGTGGTCAAGTTTGGGAACCACTGCCTTAGAGGAATGCATTTCCTCTTGTAGGCCAAAATCTTAAAACCCTTTAAGGGTCTCTTTGGGAAAATATTGAAAGAAACCAAAAGATGAGCAGTATTACGTCATCAGTATCTCCTTGGTATATGCCAAGGAGAAAAGAAACGATGTTGTGCAGACTGTAACCCGTGGTTCCTAACCTTTGTCACTTTGAGGAACCCCTGAGACAATTTTTCTTATCCCAAGGAACCCATATATATATATATATATATATATATATATATATATATATATATATATATATAGATATATATATATATATATAAAAGTAAGCATTTGTAATACTAATCTTTAGTAAAACTGAGGAAAAAAATCTCGCACGATATGTTATGATAAAAAAAAATTATAGCCCTTCGATTTCTCACGGCTTGTTTAACGACAAAAAAACAACATATAAATAAAGAATAATTGAATAAAACATGAATTCTCACGGAACCCTGGCGATCGTTCACGGAACCCTAAGGTTCCCCGGAACCCCGGTTGGGGATGGCTGCTGCAGACTGAACATATAAGACTCACTTAAGGGTTCTTCATGTTAGGTGAAAACCATCCAGACTGCGAGGATTGTATTTCGCCCTTGACTGCGAGACATTTGCTGGTCGAATGTCCCAGTCTTAGGGACCTAGGACATTGGGTCCTCTCTTGGGGATGTGACAGAGATGGAGATTTTATCCCTGCTACGATTCTCGGGGAGGATTGTAATATAGAGCAGTTATGTATCTTTATTAGGGAGGCGGCCTCCTCAACAAAATTAATATATATATATATATATATATATATATATATAATATAGATATATATAATATATATATTTATATATATATATATATATGATATATATATATATAGTAATAGGATCATATATAGTATATATATAAATCTTTTATAATAAATTAATATATAGATTATATAATTATATATTAAATACATTATTATATTATATAACATGATATATTATATATATAGATGTATATATAATATATATATATATATATATATATATATATATATATATATATAGTATATATATCTACACTCACACATACGTACATATATATATATATATATATATATATATATATATATATATATATATATATTATCATTATATATATTACAATGTATATAATGTATATACATTATATAAATTATATTATATCATACACGCACTCATGTATATATTTTTAATTTCCTATTTAATTTTATTAAAGAGTCAATTATGGCCAGTTTTAATAACAATATAAAGGAAAATAACAGATATACGGCGCACACATATATACCCGAGTGTAGCTGTTATCTATCAGTGCATCGGTACCTGCTGAAGAAGACTGTTTGTGTGAATTGTGCTCTGTAAATTGAATAAATTAAGAGTCCACACCATCCCTTTTCATTGAAGTCTAACGCATGTAGAACACATGTGATTTCTAGCTTGATGATCCAGACCGAACAGGTGTTAGTTCGATATTTGAGATTGATTAATTGTGAGCAATTCTAAATTTCATGTTATTCACGATAACTAGATACTTTAGCTGCTGACAATTCGGTCAGATCCACAGGAAATCAAGACAGTATTTTGTGCGCTCTTTTATTATATGTGACACTTAATTAGAATAAGCAGTTAGTTAATCATTCCTAGAGAAGCAAACGGAAGTATGGAAAAGAAAACGGGATATGTTTATGAAACCCGATGCATTTCTAAATGTATTTTGCAAGTTCTGGGTAGAATATGATATCTCACTTGACCAAGGAAGAATGACCCGAGGAAGAATGCTTGACCTTATGTAAGGAAAAGGAACGGGAGCTCCATTTTCTTTCCAGGTTTCTTTCTAAAAACCATGTAGTCGCTTAGAAAAACAAGGAAGGAAAAAAGCCAATAGCTCCAACGAAAAGGCGCAATTAACGAGCAGTCAGACGTAAAAGGAACCGAAATTTACGTCGCACTAATGTTCTGATCAGCCATAAAGATCTGATTGGCCATTAACCCTCAAACTCCAATATCGAAGGACACTCCAGAAGTGTTAATTGGTTTTATAATCCAAGTCCAATAGAACTATGTTTATGAACCGGAAAGACACGAGAGAGAGAGAGAGAGAGAGAGAGAGAGAGAGAGAGAGAGAGAGAGAGAGAGAGAGAGCCAAGTAAGTGGTGCTTAAAAATAAAGGCTATAGAGCTTTTTAGAATATGTATTTAATGATTTTGCTTATGGGCTGCCCCTAAAGCTTACTGTATTAGTCATGCGCATATGTCACACAGTAGTATGCCAAATGATGGCAGAAATACCAGCAACCAGTCAACTGAAAGAAAGTACCTGCTGAAAGTGCTTGCGTGACACCTTAATTTCATTCAACTTATCTTTTATATATATATATATATATATATATATATATATATATATACATATATATATATATGACACCTTAATTTCATTCAACTTATCTATATATATATATATATATATATATATATATATAATATATATGTGTGTGACACCTTAATTTCATTCAACTTATCTTTATATATATATACATATATATATGTTAGGAAACAACAAGAGTCTGTCTAGAAATAGCTAGGGAAAACTTAGTTAGGAAAACCACTGGTAGAATATGTATAGTGAAAGTAGAGTGATGAAGGATCTACCAGAAGTAAGGTAGAAAAGGGAGTAGATGTGTACAGCATAAGTCTGCACGAATAGCAGATTCGTAAACCAGACCAAACATTGGCACTTGTTTGGGAAAACAGTAAGGTGCTAACCTCACCAGAAAAGTTGAACTTTGACTCCTTCAGTGGGTGGTTACCGTTGAGGGACGAAACCAATCAGACGAATCTAGAGGTGGCACCGGAAGTAATGAAAGCCATTCATGAAGAAGTAGGAGGTGTCCTAAAGGACATTTGAGGAGGAGCTAATTGAAGTAGTTAGGTCGAAACTTCATTTGAAGTGCGAGAGAAAAGTAGTCAAGAACCAGACCTTATACGGGAAGGCTGTGTTCCTTCTCACTCTGTTCCAAGTGTAGTGTAAAGTGTATAAACTGTGTTTATTCCAATTATAAGTAATTTTTGAAAAGAGGTGTTTAACTTGCCCAGTTTCCCAAAGATATTCAACCCCTGTTTAAAACATATAAAGTACCTCCTGAGAGACTTAGTGAAGAATAAATAAACTAAATGTTCCTACGAGAGAAGAAACTCAACCGTAACTAGTGATAGATGAAAGTTAGCCCATATGACAAATAACCTTTCAAACATTACCCGTAACAACGAAAATAAGAAGAAGAAGTGAGAGAATAAAAACTCGTAAGTACGCCACGCAACATAACGAAGGGAATTAAAAATAAAGACAACCACAAAAAAACCAAGCACAACATAAGTGGTGAACAGCGGTGGTGGGATTCTAAGTGCAAAAAACACCAATATAAAAAAACACACACACACACACACAGTGGAAAAATTAAACAGAGTGGAAGATATAAAACTGCCAATAAAAGAGCGCTAATACTTAAGCATCAGAAACATACAAGAAAACCAGGCACGAACTTTACAATTAAAAAGAAGAAATTCCGAGTTCAATAACTCGAAGAACGAAGAAAAAGAAAGAGGGCAACGAAAAAGAATGGAACTCCGAACGCCGTAGACATAACAACACGATTCTGCTGAAAGGGCGAACGAAACGGAGCGACGAAACACAGTGAAATCATAAGAAGAATACTGAACTAGGATAGCCGCATTCCTAAGCCATAAACTCGACAAAGGAATACGCAAAAACGCATTAAGGCGGATAAAAGAAGATTGAATACAACGCAGCGAGGACTGACGACAGATTTCTTCAATCAACCTGTGAGCGCTAAACTATCATAAATCCTGAGATAGCGCCCATTTCTCCATACATCGCTACGATTTTTCCACATGGATAAGGCGCACTGGACTCCAACCGTGGTGTGAACGACGACAGCGCGCGGACAACGCCACAACAAGTGAAACAGAGGCAGAGCCGGACGACGACGCAGAAGTGATCGGCAACAAGCAACAAGAAGAAAAGTTTAAATAATCCTGATAGATTAACGTCTGAAAATAAATCAAAATAGAAAATTTATCACACACTGCAGTAATATAAAAATGTTTTTATAAAATAATACATAACAAGTAGTTTTGAGATAACATTTTTCTTTGCCGTAAAGTTGCAAGATAAAATAATTTTTTTTTGCTTCATTGATTGTGATAAATCTAGAACAATAAAGATATTGTCATTCAGTTCACAAAGTGCAGTGGTGTGAATAAGGAATAACGGCATACACTAATGTTAATGTTTTTCCAGACTGAAGGAAGGAAACACTAGGAAATAAGATTAGATAGGAAATCTAGGAATCGCAATAAGGAAGACAGACTCAGTATGAAGATAATGTAAGTACAACAATGCATCTATTTTTTTAAATTGTATCTAGTCTAATGCTGTTGATATGCATAAAAACTTTAACAAAATTATTACTAGGTTACAAAGAAGCAGAACTCCCGATCTGAGTCATTATAGCCTACGTCCAACTCCTGACAGACGCTCGAGACTAAATACTCAGACGAATAATTTTCCACGACGATCGCATAGCGAAGGTCCAACCAGAATACCGAGCTCGACAGTAGCAAATAGACCCACGACTAGTGTGACTGTTACTAATCATAATAACATTCCTAACCCATTGCAAGTACAAACTAGGTACTCTAGAATGGCACAGGCCGCCGTAATAACACAGGCTACACGCTTTTGTGGTAGGGTAGAAAGGGGTCATCCTGACAAAATTAAGTTAGAAGCATATACAGTATCTCAGTGGATAACAGAGACTGAAAGTCGAATTTCAGCTAGTGGAATTACCGATGAACGCAAGAAAATAGATGAAGCGTTACTCTATGTTAGTTCCGAAAAGGAGGATGCACATCGCACTCTCACGTCTCCTAAGTTTCAGGAGATTCCGACCTTCGCTGAATTTAAGAAGGTGTGTCTAGAATTGTGGGAGCCCATTTATCAAAAGGATAAATGGTATAACCTCTCCCGTTTCCTTCATCAGAAATACGATGGGGATAGTATCGCAAACTTACATACGGACATCGAAAACGCAATCCGTAACTTAACCACAGATTTGAAACGAGCCGGCGTAGTTATTGGCGATCGTGATGCATTTAGTCGTGACAAAAAGGATTTAGTTAGTATGCAAGAGATTTTGAATTACATAGTTCATGGTATAGTATATGACGCTATCGGGGAAGAAGAAAAACGAGTCTTTAAGAAACAGGATCCTGATCCTAAGCAGGATAGTCTAGCAGCTTTAAGATTTATGGAAGAGGAAATGTGTAAAAAGGGGACTCCAAATCCTGGCAAAAGAATTTACAGGTTTTTGTAAATAACCGGAAACCCTAATAGGAATAGAAATAATTTCCGAGGAAAAGAACCAGATAGTGTCCCAGACAGATCTAGAAATATTAAGCATAGACAACAGGGAAAACAAGATCCTAAGAATAATCCAAAATATAGTAATGGGAAATTTTTCCAAGCAAACAGGAATAGTAAAAATAGGCCTCAACAGTATAGAGGAAATCCAAACAATAATAATCCAAATTCATTCAGCCCAAACCACAGTCAGAGCTCCGGAGATAATAGAACACAAAATAACAAGCAGGAACAAAATTGCGCAAATTGTGGTTATTCCAACCACACAACTCAGAATTGTAGGCGACCAAGGTATTGTTCTCATTGTAATATGACAGGTCACCTAACACAAAATTGTTGGTTCAGAAATACCAATACTAACCATAATGCCCAAAGTAATACACCCCAAAATAATAATCAGACTCAGTGACAATTACAGAAGAGGGTAATACACGAGAAAGCTTCCTTACCAGTAGAAAATGAGAATGAAATAGTTACGGTAGGTCAGGAAGATAATTTCAAGTTTCCTTTTGAAGTAAATAAGGAGATAGTATTTTCAGTAAAGGATAAAGAAATATGCCAAGAAGATTTACCTATCATCCAAACCAGAATTATAATAAACCATGCTCAATCGTTTTAGATACAGGCAGTACAGTAAATATAATAGATAAACAAACATTAACAAAACATTTAGGCTTTGCAGATATAGAAATACAAGGTCCTGGTAGAATTATAAAGGGAATAGCCGGAAAACAAATAAAGGCGCTAGGCAATGTCACACTGGACATAGAGATTTTAGACAAAACTTTTAAGGAAGTATTTGTCATATTAGAAGAAAGGTTTTATCCTACGCAAGCGCTGTTTTCATATAAGGCTATGCGGAGATGTAGAATAATGTTAGATTGTGGAGAAAATAAAATAAATTTACCACGAAGAAATAGAGAAAATGTTTGTTTTCAGTTAGAAGAAGGAAAGTCTTGCATAAATCTGATCAATTTATCTGAGACGACATCTTCTAGAGAAGCGAACATCCAAGGAACTCAGATAGATAATAATGCTAGCACAGATATTAGTGGAATAAGTGGTAGAACTAATAACTTACAAGAAATGTCCTTAGCCAGGAAGGATTCTATGATAGATTGTGCACAAATAAATAATATTAACAATGCAAGCCTTGATACTCAGACTTCTGAACAGAGCTTTGACTCTGAACAAATTTACGCAGCTGAACAATTTATTGCCCCTGAACATATTAATGCCTGCGAACAAATGTATGAAGATGAATCAGAAATTGATTGTACATATCTTATAATGGATGAAAATAAAGAAGAAAAATATATCAATGAAGTCCTGTTATTAGGAACAATAAATAAGGGTGAATTAAACTCAACAATACTACTGGATGAAAATTCGGATGAAACAGATGTCTGTTATTTCTCAGAGATACGAGATGACGAAGAAATATGTTTAATCAGTACTGCAGATGACCATACTGTCACATTTGTGCTTAATAGAGAAGTAGTTTTGTACCCGCAATGTCTAACCAAAGTTTGTCTTAGGGCTAAAGCAGACGAAGACTTGCATGAAAAAGACGTAATGCTAACTAATGAAAACCTACCTGACTTTGTTAGGATGGACAATTCTCTAGTTCACGTGAAGGGTAATAACTGTGAATAATCCTTTACTAACACTAAGTGAAAAAGCATTCTTCTCTAACACAGAACCGAGTTCAATTCTAAATAAAGAAGTAAATAATACAGACTTTCCTCAGAATAGAGTTAAACTATTACAAATATTGGAAAAGTATAGAGATGTCATTGCCTTAGAAGGAGATAAGTTAGGCAGAACAGATACTTTGCAACATAAGATTTTAATACAAGATGGAACTAAACCATTTTATATCCCTAACTATAAGCTACCAATCAGTCAACGGCCGATCGTAGATCATTTAATTGAAGAAATGAAACAAGATGGTGTAATAGTACCTTCTAAATCACCATATAATTCACCTCTCTTATTAGTTCCAAAGAAAGATGGCACTTGGAGAATGGTAATAGATTATCGGAAATTAAATTCACACACCATTCCAGATAGGATGCCAATGCCAGTTATAAATGATATGTTAGCTCAATTAGGTGGAGCAAAGATATTTACGTCATTAGACTTGCTTAGTGGATATTGGCAAGTACCTTTAGACGAAGAATCCAAGCCCTTGACAGCTTTTAGTACTCATAAGGAACATTTACAGTTTGAAGTCTTGCATCAGCCCCACTAACATTTACTCGATTAATGCTCCAAATCTTAGGAGACATCGAGGATGTTTCAGTATACCTAGATGATGTGGTCATTTCTAGTAAGGACTTGGATAGTCACTTTAAGACATTAGAAACAGTGTTAGAAAGACTAAAGAGCGCAGGATTAAAGATAAAGATTAAGAAATGTCAATTCATGATGAAATCATTAGAATATTTAGGACATGTCATCAGTGAAAATGGACTGCGTATGCAGGAAGGTAAAATAAAGGCAATTGTAGCATATCCAGCCCCAAGTAACTTGAAAGCCTTAAGAAGATTCTTAGGGATGGTTGGCTACTATCGCCCTTTTATTAAGGGATTTGCCACTATAGCCAAACCATTAACAGATTTAACAAAGAAGGATGTAATTTATGAATGGAAGCCAGAACATGAAAGAGCTTTCCAAACACTCAAGGAAATGATGACAAGAAATCCAATTTTAGTGTATCCAGATTTCTCAAAAGAATTTTACTTAGCCTGCGATGCTTCTAGTACAGGTGTAGGTGCAGTTTTAATGCAACAAGGAAAAAACCAGAATGAGAGCAGTATATTATGCAAGTAGAGTTTTGAATGCTGCAGAAAGAAATTATAGCACTACCGAACGAGAGTGCTTAGCTCTTTATTGGGGATTACGTAAGTTTAGGCATATATTGCTAGGACATAAAGTCAATGTGCTTACAGATCACAAACCTATTTGTGATCTATTTAAGAAAAGAGCATTCACAAATAATATGAAGTTTAACAGATGGTTCATAAGTGTATTAGAATTTGCCCCAGAATTTAGATATATCCCAGGAAGATATAACACTATTGCAGATGCTTTGTCAAGGTCGCAAGAAGAAAACGAGAAACAAATCACAACTAATACTTTCTGTTTTAGTTGTCAGATCATAGATCTAGATTTAGAAAGAGTTCAGATCGAACAGCAAAAAGATGCTAACATTAGAAAAATAGTGGGTAAATTAATGCAAAATGAGGATGATCAGTCTGAATTTCAGTTAATTAATGGAATTCTATATAAAACATCAGATGAACCGAATGCTTGTTCACGATTGTATGTACCTAACACACTAACCAAAGAAGTATTAGAACTAACACACTCTTACAAGTTGTCAGGACATCCTGGAATAAAGAAAACATGTAGAACAGTAACTAGAAACTATTTTTGGCCGAATTGCAATGAAGAAGCTAAAAGATTTGTTGAAAATTGTCATATCTGTAACGTACACAAGGGTAACGTTAATGTAAAAGCCCCTCTTGAGAAATATCCATCAGAATTAACTCCGTTTCAAGTAGTTTCAATGGATTTTGTAGGTCCATTTCCAAACACAACTAGAGGTAATCGTCAGATTTTAGTTTTCATAGATTACTTGACTAGATATGTTGAGATCATTCCAGTCAGAAAACAGAGAAGCAACTACTGTAGCAGAAGCCCTGAAATCTAGAATAATTACTAGACATTCATGCCCTCAAACATTATTATCTGATAATGCAGGAGAATTTACTAGTGACATTTTGAAGAAATTGTGTGAGTTTTATGAAATTAACAAGTGTCAGGTTACAGCTTATAAACCAAGCTCTATTGGAGCAGTAGAGAGAACAAATCGTAAGATAAAGGATGTACTGAAAACTTTAGTAACTCCACAGACTGAAGATTGGGACTTAATGCTTGAAGACGTACAGTTCACTATTAATAACACTGTAAATGAATCTATTGGGGAAACCCCACACTTTCTGTTATATGGTTATCAGAAAAGAATGCAAAATACCTTATTAGACGAAGCAACTCCTTCAAGACATACTTATAATTACGAAGACTACGTTGCATGGAAAACAAGACGGACTTTCGAGACCGTAAAAGGCACAAGGGCTCGATTGAAGGAGTTACATCAAAAGTCTAGTAAGTATTACAATAAGCAATCAACAGTCCCAGAATTAAAAATAGGTCAACAAGTATATGTGCTTAATCACAAAGTTGAAGGACCTAATGTTAAAGTAAGTCCTAAATTTCAAGGTCCATATAGAGTAATAGAAAGATTAAAGTTAAATAAATTTAAGCTAATGCATGAACCAACTTTAAGTGAAACTGTTGCACATTGGAACCATATTAAAATAGTACATTCCGACATTTGGTCAGAAGAACATTTAAAGAATTTTAAAGATTTAAAGGAGTCAAGTAGTAAGGAAAACAGTAACGTAAATGATTCCCATACTTCATCAGCATAGATACAATTTAAGGAAAAGATAGGACCAAGTGCAACAGGTCAAAAACATTGTTGTATAAGGTTTACTGCTTAGAATATATTTGCAGGAAATGGATTACACTATGGCTCATGGTGAGCGATATCTGCATCTCCCTCTTGCAAATCAAGAAGGGAGCAATCCTAAAAGAACATGGTCATGTGAAGATGATACACGACATAGCGGTTGTAACCATCAATATTACAACCATAGAAGAACAGCAACAAGAGCTTAATAGTTTAATGGATAACATTGAAGGTCTCATGTCTAATAACCAGAACAATTCTATTTTATTTAAGCTTAAGGAAGATATTAGTCAAGTGTTACCCAAGAGGATTAACAAAAGATCATTATTACCGTTTATTGGCACAGCCTTAAACACTTTGTTTGGTGTAGCTACTGATGGTGATGTAGATAAAGATAGGGCTAGGATAGAAAAATTAGAGTTATGGGCCGCGGAAAGAGGTACCATCATGACTAAGGTCATTGATGCAACTAACAAGAACCAGGATTTGATTGTTAAACTAAAGGACTTTGTAAACAATATGGCTCAGAATATTACTACAGAGATAAATGACTTAAACAAGTCACAGTATGTAACTAAGTTATTATTTGAAACAGAAACCTTTTAGTTGAATCATAAGGAACTGCTAAATGCAGTAATGTTAGCCGCTAAAAACATTTTATCACCATACCTCATCAGTCCTAGTGAGTTGCACCTTGTAACTGAAAAATGTATGTTAGATCATCACTTCAAACCGCTGGTGCAAGATGTTCTTACTTACTATAGCTTGATTAGTGTAAAGCGAGTTTCTGATCACATTGTGTTGGTGATACCCTTCAACAATAATGAAGTTAATAACTTAATTTCCATTTACCCTTTCCCAATGCTAGTAAACAACAAGTCAATTGTTTTGAACCAAGGCATAGTACATTTTGCATTGCAACAAAATTCACTTCTGTTGGTGAAATTAAGTGAAAAAGATTTTGATGATTGTATCATGCTAGAAACTAATGAGTTTGTTTGTAATATACAGGGTTTTTATCAGCCACTTAACAAGTTGTATTGCATTGATTTGATTAATGACAGGAATGGTGAGAATAACTGTGAGTATATCCCTTACAGTCCTGATTTCAAAGCTCAAATTTTGTATGATGAAATGGTAGTGTTTTCACAGAATCAAGTAACAGCTAAGGTCACTTGTAGGAATAAGCAATCTCAGATAATATTTAACAACATAAAATCCTTTGTGACATCTTGTGAAGTAGTTATTTTGAATTATTTGTACTACAAGCCTACAATTTTTGCTTCTTATACCTTAAATTTATCTAGCCATATCAATAATTTTGATAATGTCAAGGATTTCAAATTATCCAAACTTGAGTTAGAGTCATTTGACAAACTTGAAGCAGCTAATCAATTTTTCCATATGTACAAGACTGACATTTCCCCTATCATGTCCATGATAAATATTGTTTTGTTAGCACTCACCATAGTTGCTTTCATATGTATTGTCAGGGTGTTAGTTGTTAACAAACTCAACACCATTAAGTCTTTACTGAAAACTTTGCCTTCAAGTAACTAATATACTAGCATTATTGTATATATATATAACCATTTTTGATTTATTTTTTTAACATTGTATTTTATTATATATGATCATTTTTATAATTTTAGG
>NC_087210.1:56390323-56392823 GCF_015104395.2 Macrobrachium nipponense
AAAAATTCCCCTTCGGTTAAGCATATATGAAAATATATTAATTCCGAGGTAGAGCGAATTAGATATTAAAGGACATTGTAGCTCGATCTATATATATATATATATATATATATATATATATATATGTATGTATGTATGTATATACACTGCTCGTGTTAGGCTTCCATGCAACGGGATGGTTTATAATCTAATTTCTTTAATTTACAATGTACTATTTACTAATACTAGCTTTCGAAGATATACAGTCTTCATCAGGTACCGAAGCACTGAGGAGATAACAGTTACACCCGGGTATATATTATGTGCTCCTTCTAACATCTTATATTTTCCATTTTCTAATCCCTGAGATGACCTGCCCGTTGATCTCCATGCAATCTTCTTGATTTCCTTGGTAGTATGCTTTATCTTTCGTTGTTCGTAATCTCCTTTCTGTCCATCTGTTTGTTTATGTTCTTAAACCCCTGGTACATAAATTCAGAAGTGATCTTATCCTCAAAATTATTCCCTGTGTTGCCCACCATTGTTTTTTTTATAGAAGTTGATGAGGCTGTTCTCTAAGATCACCCTCGATGTTTTATTCCAATTGTTGTGGTTATGATTCCAGCAGTGGTTGGCCAGTGCCGAGGCTTGGTAGTGGTAGCTAATGCTCTGCTTAAGGTGGCTTGCTCTCTCCGCGCAGGATTTTCCTCTCTGACTGCAATATACTACTTCATCACAATCGTCACAGGTGCTAGGTAGACACCACCTTCTTCTTGCCCCCTTCTGTGGGTACGCACTTTGTTTCTACTTATCTTATTCCTAATGTTGTTTATATAATTTCCGACTAATCTAATATTGTTCGAACTTAATGGTATTCATGTAGAAAATTGTAAATTCGCTAGTTTTGTACCAGTAAGGAAAACTATAGGAATAAGAAAAAACTAGGAAGAGGGTATGTATATATTATTTGTGATATTAACGAAACTGCGTTTCTAAAGCTATTAGAGGCAGCCTTAAACACGAACGTGATTGAATACTGGGATAAATACTTTATTCCTAAGAATGAGGTGGCCATGGGTTCCAGCCTACTGCCCATTTTAGGGAATATATTTATGGAACGGCTGGAGAGGAAGAGGTGGGGGGGGGGGGGGGGGAATTAAGATCCCTGGGCTCGAGATAGTTAGGTATGTAGATGACATTATAGTGATTAACGTTGGAAGAAAGAGAAATTGGTTAGGTGTTTGGATGAAGTCAACCTGATTCATATAGAGATCAAATTGACCTTAGAAGAGGAGAAAGAAGGGATAATCTCCTTCGTGGATATTAAACTCACGAGGGTAGGTAGCACATGGTGTACTTGTAGTACACACAGAAAGGACACACATGTCAACGCTTACAGTTACATTGCTTCTTGCCACATGAAGGACTTTAAGACAGGGATGATGACAGGGTTAATCATTAAGGTCTTCAGGGTTCACCGGATGTGGAACTGCTAAAATCTTAACCACAACAAATGGAATAAAACACAGGGAGTCATTTTGAGGATAAGATCACTTCTGAACTTATGTACCAGAGTTTTAGGGAGAACATAAACGAACAGATGGACAGTAAGGGGATAACAAACAGCGAAAGATAAAGCATACTACCAAGGAAATCACGAAGATTGCGTGGAAGGGCAGGAGGAGCTGAAGATGACCGAGCAGGTCATCTCAGGGATTAGCTGTTATCTTCTCGGTGCATCGGTACTTGATCAAGAAGACTATATATGTCTTCGAAAGATAAAACTTGATAAATTGTAGTTTGTAAATAAAGGAATCTGGAATCTAAACCATCTCGTCTCATTGAAGTCTAACACGAACAGTAGAAATATGTAAACATAGTGAAGTTAAGTGGCTATGTGTGTGTGTGCGTGTGTGAGTGTTCATCATGTTCAAACAACATTTACTGACTGTGACTAGAATTATTCAAACGTTAATCTGGACCTCCAGCAAATATGACACATAGCGGGAACACCTCAAAAGCGAGATATTTCATGTATACCTAGGAAATATCGTACACATAGTAGCCGCATCTAAAATATAGTAAAACGAAAGGCACTTCAACTATTTTCGTAACGAGGCAGACCTTGGGCTTTTGGATTCATCCATGAAACAATTCAATAGAGCGTAGCTGCAACCTATGTCACAATGAAAATGATGGTATTGTATCCGTAATTCGGTCTCTTTTTGTCCATCTTTTTCTAAAGTAAATAATGTCATATTTGATATGGCTGCAATTTTGGCATTAGGATGAGATGAAAACAATATCACGAAAATTATCTACAAATTTAAGATTTCCAGCTTTTTCTGAAACGCGCGGTTAGAGTGGTATAGTATACTATTCAGGGGACGACGAAAGGAAATGCAAAGACAGTAACTTCTGAATCGGCAAAAGAATCACCACCACTTCGACGCCACTAAATTGACTTTCGAATCCAGCCGTGAAATCTATCGATCCCGTGTCTGTAAATTCGAGGTTGGTT
>NC_087210.1:56397823-56401543 GCF_015104395.2 Macrobrachium nipponense
TCGGCCACCTGATTTTCTTTACAAGAAAAGATTAAAAAGCTCAGTACATCTGCATTGCAATCTTGAGCAAGAACATCTGCAAAATCACAGCACCGACAACAACTGTTTTGTCTAAATTGCAGGGTAAATTTTCCTTCGCAACGGTGCGGCCGCCAATTGGCAATGCGATAGTCACTCTCAATTCACAACTAGCTGTATTTTTTGAGAGAGAGAGAGAGAGAGAGAGAGAGAGAGAGAGAGAGAGAGAGAGAGAGAGAGAGAGAGAGAGAGAAGTATAACAACAATTGAAGTTACGTTCAGTGGAAGTCCTATAATATCCACTCACACTATGAGTATGTATCTAATGAGATATAAGTAAATAAAAAGAAATAAATGAGAAATAAATATAAACACAAGGTTAACCAGAAGAAAATACTCTGTTGTTGCACACGTCATCATATCATTACAAAGAGAACCACTGTCTTGAACATATGTCAAGGAAGTTGATATACTGGAGACAAATGATAAATTTCTCGATCATATAAGAAACAGGCGGAAACCTCCACGGTATGTTGAAAATACAAAACTTCGAACGGATCACGCCTATTTTACTACGCCTCGGGGGATTCAATGAATTATGAAATCTAAGGCTATATATTATAGGCATGCGCTAGGGGGGTGGGGGGCATTTCCAGCTATTTGGGTGCTAATATCCACGGAAAGAGGGACCTGCCATGGCTGGACATCAGGAAGAAGAGATCCAGAAAACATAGAGACGAAAGACGAGGTCTCAAAGTGAGACTTAGGAAAAAATAGATAGCTGTCACGAAGGAGGAATAGTTGGAGAAGTTGACAACAAGAAAGAAAGGAAGAGCTAATAGATATAAAGAATAGCGGAGGGAAAGCCACAGAGTTACGGAAGCTGCGGACGCATTTCGAGAGAAATGAGCAGGAAAATTGATGCCCCCAAAGATAATCTCATCAAGAAGACACCATGAAGAACGCAAACATCGGCCTAACCATGACCTGCAGGCCGAAAAAAATTGGCTACTATCCAGAATTAAAAAATGCCACGTCAAACGTGGCAGCCGCAGAACGCTCCTGCCCATTTCCTCAAGTTCTATTTGTTCTCCGAGTTCTGGAGTCCCAGACTTCACACCCCGCCATAGCATCGGTCATCCCCCACTAACATGCTGCTTCAGATCTACTGGAATCTCTTCCTTGAAGGGTGGGAAGCATTCAGCAAGCAGGAGAACTGACTAGGAGAAGTCGTTTTAGAATCCTTGAGGCTCCAGTTCTGGCCTGCCCAGTGAAGTTCGACCAAGAAAAGAATAACGACATGAAATTCACATGCTGACGCGAAGACTCAAGATACAAAGATGGATTGAAAAATGAACTCTACACTCAACGCTATAAGGTTCACTGGATCCAAAGACTCCAGATGCAAGCTTCGAGATCCTTAGAAGCCATCTTTGAAGGCTTCGGAGCTCGCATGCGTCTGATTTGAAATCTAAGGTAAAAGGAAGCTCAGAGGAAAGAATAACAGCGGAGGACGACGATGCGACAGCCATAAAAGCTTTCCAGAGAGAAGCAAGCTGGAGACTTGAGGACCAGATGTGAACGGATGGAATCCTGGATTGTGGAAGACGGGGGAGGATCTTAACTTGAGACTTAGGAAATAACAGACAGCTGCAACGAAGGAGGAATAGTTGGAGAAGTAGACAACAAGAAGAAAAGAAGAGCCAATAGATATAATGGGAATAACTGAGGGAAAGCCACACAAGTACGGAAGCTCCAGACTCAATGGGATAGAAATGCGCAGAGAAATTGAGGTCCCAGAAGATAATCTCATCATCAAGACACCACGAAGAGCGCGAACATGAGCCAAACCATCACCTACAGGCCAAAAGACAAACCAATCATTAGGCAATAACAGTCGAGGATGATGATTCAGAAACACTAAAAGCTTTCCAAACAGAAGCAAGCTGGAGACCCGAGGACCAGATAGGAGTGGATGGGATCCTGGATTGCGGAAGGAGTCTTCAGTACATAGTATATCAGGCGATAAAGGATATAACTGAAAGGTTCATGAACTAGGAACCAAATATGTAACACTGGAAGAAGCAAAGGAAATGACAGCAATCTTTTTGGTGTATCCTTTGCCAGGTAAGTATCATTCCAATTGCAATTAGAAGCAATCTATTTGTTGTACCCTGAGCCAGGTAAGTATCATTCCAATTATAACTAGAAGCAATCAATTTGGTGTACCCTGTGCCAGGAAAGTAAGCTTCTAATTACAACACGAAGAAATGTATTTGATGTACCCTGTGCCAGGTAAGTATGCTTCTAATTACGACTAGAAGCAATGTATTTGGTGTACCCTGTGCCAGGTAAGTATGCTTCTAATTACAACTAGAAGCTATGTATTTGGTGTACCCTGTGCCAGGTAAGTATGCTTCTAATTACAACTAAAGACAATCTATTTGGAGTACCCTTTGCCAGGTAAGTATGCTTCTCATTACAACTAAAAGCAATATATCTGGTGTACCCTGTGCCAGATAAGTATGCTTCTAATTACAACAAGAAGCAATGTATTTGGTGTACCCTGTGCCAGGTAAGTATGCTTCTAATTACAACTAGAAGCAATGTATTTGGTGCACCCTGTGCCAGGTAAGTATGCTTCTAATTACAACTAGAAGCAATGTATTTGGTGTACCCTGTGCCAGATAAGTATGCTTCTAATTACAACTAAAAGCAATGTATTTGGCGTACCCTGTGCCAGGTAATTATGCTTCTAATTACAATTAGAAGCAATGTATTTGGTGCACCCTGTGCCAGGTAAGTATGCTTCTAATTACAATTAGAAGCAATGTATTTGGTGCAACCTGTGCCAGGTAAGTATGCTTCTAATTACAACTAGAAGCAATGTATTTGGTGCAACCTGTGCCAGGTAAGTATGCTTCTAATTACAACTAGAAGCAATGTATTTGGTGCATCCTGTGCCAGGTAAGTATGCTTCTAATTACAACTAGAAGCAATGTATTTGGTGTACCCTGTGCCAGGTAAGTATGCTTCTAATTACAACTAGAAGCAATGTATTTGGTGCATCCTGTGCCAGGTAAGTATGCTTCTAATTACAACTAGAAGCAATCTATTTGGCATACCCTGTGCCAGGTAAGTATGGCTTCTAATTACAACTAGAAGCAAGTGTATTTTGGCATACCCTGTGCCAGGTAAGTATGCTTCTAATTACAACTAGAAGCAATGTATTTGGTGCACCCTGTGCCAGGTAAGTATGCTTCTAATTACAACTAGAAGCAATGTATTTGGTGCACCCTGTGCCAGGTAAGTATGCTTCTAATTACAACTATAAGCAATGTATTTGGCGTACTCTGTGCCAGGTAAGTATGCTTCTAATTGCTACTATACAAGCAATGTATTTTGGTAATCCCTTTGCCAGTAAGTATGCTTCTAATTACCATATAACGCAATTTATTTGGGCGTATACCCTGTGCCATGTAAGTATGCTTCTTAATTACTTAGAAGCAATGTATTTGGTGCAGCAGCCCTGTGCCAGGTAAGGATGCTTCTAATTACAACTAGGAGCAATGTTTTGGCGTTGCTCTGTGCCATGGTAAGTAGTGCTTCTAATTACGACTATAAGCATGTATTTGGCGTACCCCTGGCCAGGTAAATATGCTTCTAATAATTACCACTAAATCAATGTATTTGGCGACCCTG